>NW_005871589.1:251915-262285 GCF_000147115.1 Myotis lucifugus | reverse complement strand
GAGAGAGATCAATGGACTGTTCCACTTATTTACACTTTCTTGGTTGATTCTGGGATGTGCCCTAATGGGGGATCGAACCTGAAATCTTGGGGCGATGCTGAGGGTCCCAGCCAGGGCTCAAGACATTTTTCTAAACCCTCTGCTCCTCTCTAGAGCTCACCAGGCAGAGGGAAGGGTAAGAGTCACTGAGCTGGCAGCAGGATGTCTCAGCAAACAACTCACCAAACTCTGGCCTTTGATTCTCTTCACTTTTCTCCAACACACGGAGGAAACCCCTGCCTCAGTGCTTCTGCACTTGCTGTTCTCTCTGCCTGGAGCACTATTTCCCGAGATAGCATCTTCACGGTCGGTCGTCAGGCCTTTACTCAAATGTCATCTTCTCAGAGACTGTTCCTCCCCTGTGCCCCCCACACCCCTCTCCATCCCTTTACTGTGCTTCATTCTTCTTCGTAGCTTTCACTACCTTCTGACATAGGCAAGTGCGGCTGGCTATTGGCTTATTGTCTGACTTCTCAAATAGATGCATTCTTTGTGAACGTCAAGATGCAGCCCGTCCTGGGTGTGGAACAGTGCCTGGCACATAGTAGACCCTCAGTAAAAATTGGCGGCGTGAGTGAATAAGGAGATCAAATGAGCCTGCTCACAATACAGTGTTTGCTAGTGTCTGGAAAAAGTAAAAAGCGGTTCAAATGGAAGGGAGAATACTAATAATTGGAAACTTAACACAGTACCTTATCCGGGTAGGAGGCCATTGAAGATCTTGGCTGGGTGTGTGAGAGTGGGATTGGGATGGGGGAGGAAGTATTTCCTCTCTGCCAAGCTGCAGCAAGAGGCTAATGGCCTCCACAGGGATCCGATCCAATGAAGGCCCTGGCTCCAAGTCAACTTGGTGCCCTTCCTGTCTGCCGCAGCTTCCAATAACAAAATGAAACCTGTAACTTTCCCAAGACGAGACCGTCTCCAGGCGAGCAGGGGGTGAGGGTAGAGTTTCTGCTCCCAGGGGAACAGATCTGCATTCATTGCACCCAAATTGTTTTAATTGTGTGTGTGTGTGTGTGTGTGTGTGTGTGTGTGTGTGTGTGTGTGTGTGAAAGAGAGAGAGAGAGAGAGAGAGAGAGAGAGAGAGAGAGAGAGAGAGAACCAGTCACAGAGGCTGGTCACTACCCCCAAGACCAAGACCAGTCCTCTTGGGGAGCAGCTGGATGCAGTGGAAAGGAGTGAGAGGAAAAGCAAGGAGACATGGATTCCTTTGCTGCCACCCAACCATGGAACAGGGCGGGAAGCCGAGATGGCACGGAGGATGAGCCCTGCCCCAGGTCACATAGCTCCCCGCTGGAGAACTGGAAAGGTGACTGTCCACAGGCTTAGACCTAATTGCTCTCAGAATGCTTTCAACTGTTTTTTTTTTTTTTAATCACTTTTTGGCTAGGTAATACATACCCATAGAACAAAATTTTAGAGTTATGAAACAAAACAGTGTATAGTAAACAAATGTACATCTCTGTCCCCAGTGACCAGTTCCTCTCTTTGAGGGTAAATACTGTTACCAATTTCTTGTGCACCTTTCCAGAGAGAAATGCAAATGATATACAGGCATTACAGGCATGCCAAGATGATATAGGACTATCACAATAAATCTTAGATTAATATAGAAAGACCAAATAACCTGATAATTTTGAGTCTCCTTATCCTCAGAATAGATTATGCCTCTTAATTTATCAAAGCATTTTCTTTCTTTTTTGTTCTAGTCCCATGTTGGGCACACTTCTTTTTTAAAAAATTTTTTTTATTGATTTCAGAAAGGAAGGGAGAGGGAGAGAGAGATAGAAACATCAATGATGAGAGAGAATCATTGATTAGCTGCCTCCTGCACGCCCCACACTGGGATCAAACCTGCAACCTGGGCATATGCCCTTGACTGAAATCGAACCGGGGACCCTTCAGTCCGCAGGCTGACACACTATCCACTGAGCCAAACTGGCCAGGGCTGGGCACACTTCTTTTTTTCTTCCTTCAATCTGTTTTATGTTTGTTTGTTTAAAATTGTGTTATTGATTTTTTTATTTTTAAATTTTGCATTGTATTGTATTTATTTATTTAATCCTCACCCAACGATATTTTTCCATTGATTTTTAGAGAGAGTGGGAGGGAGAGGAAGAGACAGAGAGAAACATCAATGTGAGAGAGACACCTCGATTGGTTGCCTCCTGCACACACCCCGACCAGGGCCAGGGAACCTGCAACCAAGGTACGTGCCCTTGACCAGAATCTAACCTGGGTCCCTTCAGTCCACAGGATGACGCTCTATCCGAACCAAACCGGGTAGGGCAATTTTGTATTAAATTTATTAATTACTTTTTTAAATTAAATTTATTTGAGTACACTGGTTAAAACTATAAATTTTAGGAGTACAACTTTATAATACAACTAGAGGCCTGGTGCACGAATTCTACCTGGCCAGCGATTGAGGCCTATCAGGGGTGGGACCCCGGGAGTTGGCTGGCCAGCCCCCCAATTGGGGCATATCCAGGGGGCCGGCCGGCAGGGGCTGTGGGAGGTTGGCCAGCGGGGCGGGGGTGGGGGGGAGCACAGGAGGTTGGCTGTGGAAGTGCACTGACCACCAGGGGGCAGCTCCTGTGCTGAGTGTCTGCCCCTTGGTAGTCAGTGTGCCTCATAGCAACTGGTCAACCAGTCATTCCAGTCATTCCAGTCATTCTGGTCATTTGGTCATAATGGTTGCTTAGGCTTTTATATATATAGATATCCATATACTACATTGTATTCTCATCACTCAAAGTCTAGTGTCCTTCCATCACCTTGTATTTGAACTCTTTATCATCTTCATCCTTTCCCCACCCACTATTCCAGGGGTCCTCAAACTTTTTAAACAGGGGGCCAGTTCACTGTCCCTCAGACCGTTGGAGGGTTGGACTATAGTTTAAAAAAAACAACTATGAACAAATTCCTATGCACACTGCACATATCTTATTTTGAAGTAAAAAAACAAAACGGGAACAAATACAATATTTGTATTTGCATGTGGCCCGCGGGCCGTAGTTTGAGGACCCCTGCACTATTCCCTCTGGTAACCACCATTTTGTTGTCTGTATCTATGAGTTTGTTTGCTTTTTTGTTTGTTGATTTGTTGCTTTTTGTTTTATATCCCAGTACCTGGGCAGGGGAGGGTTTCCCTCAGCCCAGCCTGCACCCTCTCCAATCAGGGACCCCTCGGGGGATGTCCGACTGCCGGTTTAGGCCCAATCCCACAGAGATCGGGCATCCCTCTCACCATCAAGGACTGCTGGCTCCCAAACAATCGCCTGCCTGCCTGCCTGCCTGATCACCCCTAACCATTTCCCTGCCAGCCTGATTGACGCCTAACTGCTCCCTTGCCAGCCCAATCACTCCCAACTGCCCTCCCCTGCCGGCCTGGTTGCCCCCAACTGCCCTCCCGTGCTGGCTATCTTGTGTCCACATGGGGGTGGCCATCTTTGACCATATGGGGGCGGCCATCTTGTGTGAAGGAGTGACAGTCAATTTGCATATTACCTCTTTATTATATAGGATGAGTGAAATCATGTGGTTCTTGTCCTTTTCTGTCTGACTTAGTTCTTAAGATCCATCCATGTTTTGCAAATGGCAAGATTTCATCTTTTTTTATGGTTGAGTAGTCGTATTCCATTGTATATTTATGTACCACATCTTCTTATCCAATCATCCATCGAAGGCCACTCAGGTTGTTTCCATGTCTTGGCCACTATGGATAATGCTGCAATGAACATAGGAGTGCATATGTCTTTACAAATAAGTGCTTTCAAATTTTCTGGTAGATGCCCAGAAGAGGGATTGCTGGATCATATGGTAGTTCTATTCTTAAAACATTTTGAGAAACCTCCATTCTGTTTGCTATAGTGGCTGCACCAATTTACATTTCTGCCACTAATGTATGAGAGTTCCCTTCTCTTCACATCCTTTCCAATACTTGTTATTTCTGGTCTTATTGATAATAGCCATTCTAACGAGGTGATATCTCATTGTGGTTTTGATTTGCATTTCCCTTATAAATAGTGAAGTTGAACATCTTTTCATGTATCTGTTGGCCATCTGTATGTTTTCCTTAAAAAGTGGCTATTCAGGTCCTCTGCCCATTTCTTTAATTGGATTGTTTACTTTTTTGTTGTTGAGATGTATAAGTTCTTTATATATTTTCGATATTAGCCCCTTATTGGGGGTATCTTTTGTAAATATATTATTCCATTTAGTTGGTTGCCTTTTTATTTTGTTGAGGGTTGTTTTGTTTGTTTGTTTCTTTGTTTTGTTGCATAGAAGCTTTTTAGTTTGATGTAGTCCCATTCATTTATTTTTGTTTTTACTTCACTTGCCTTGATCAAAACATTTTCAAAGTCTTTTTGTGAATATATATACAGAAGCAGAAGGTGACTTTTTCAATGCCTACACTATGTCAAAAACTTTATATTATCTTTCTTTTTTAAAAAAATACATTTTTATTAATTTTAGAGAAGAAGGGAGAGGGAGAGAGAGAATCATTGATCGGCTGCCTCTTGCACATCCCATACTGGGGATCGAGCCTGCAACTCAGGCATGTGCCCTGACCGGGAATCGAACGGAGAGCTCCAGCTTCAAAGGTGGATGCTCAACCGCTGAGCCACGCTGGCCAGGCCATATTATCTTTCTTAACACTCAAAAGAACTCTCTGAGGCAGTGTTAGGAGCAGGTGGCTGGCAGGGCACGGGCAACAGGGACAAAGAGATTTGGGTTTGATTATTGGCTCTGCTGCTTATCAGCTGCGTGACCCTAGCCCAGCCGTGGGCAAACTACGGCCCGCAGGCCGGATCCGGCCCGTTTGAAATGAATAAAACTAAAAAAAAAAAAGACCGTACCCTTTTATGTAATGATGTTTACTTTGAATTTATATTAGTTCACACAAACACTCCATCCATGCTTTTGTTCCGGCCCTCCGGTCCAGTTTAAGAACCCATTGTGGCCCTCGAGTCAAAGTTTGCCCACCCCTGCCCTAGGGCCTAGGCCAGTGGTCGGCAAACTGCGGCTCTTTGGCCCCTTGAGTGTGGCTCTTCCACAAAATACCAACTTCTGCGCATGGGCCACGAAGTTTCAATTAGCCCGCACGTGAGCCACACTCAAGGGGCTAAAGAGCCGCATGTGACTCGCGAGCCGCAGTTTGCCGACCACTGGCCTAGGCAAACTGCTGAACTTCTCTGAGCCTCGGTTTTCTCCACTGTATCCTTGTTACAAATGGTACTTGGATGGTCCTCCTCTCAGTGAAGGTCCATCTACTGGGGCTTGTGGCCAAGAAGAACAACTCAGTCCTGGAACTCTGTTCCAAGAGCCTGGAAAAGCTGCACTGATTGTCTCCAGCTCCTGTGTTTGTTGGGTGACTTTGCTTCCTCCAGGGCAGGGGTGGGGAACATCTGGCCTGCGGGCCATATAAGGCCTTGAAATCATCTGGTCTGGTCCTGCCAAGGCATGAGGGGTGAGTTAATT
This sequence comes from Myotis lucifugus, assembly GCF_000147115.1. NCBI lineage: Eukaryota > Metazoa > Chordata > Mammalia > Chiroptera > Vespertilionidae > Myotis > Myotis lucifugus. The sequence continues at coordinate 256,762 of NW_005871589.1, read as the reverse complement.
AAATGTTTGGCCAAATATAGCAGGCTAACTTTCAAGCTGAAAATTTTGTATGGCCCGCGAATGATGCTATAAATATCCAAATGGCCCTTGGCAGAAAACAGGTTCCCCAGCCCTGCTCTAGGGGCTCCTGGATCTACAAAGGGGCAGGAAAGGTTGGTGCTTCTGTGGACACAGCATTCAGGTTAGACTTTGGCCAAAACTATGAGTAAGTCACAATTAGCAAGGTTTTACAGGACCTAATACACATCATGGGGACATAGTTGAATCTTCCATAGCTGGGTTCACCGACATCGCCAACGATGAACAGAGCACCTGCTATAAGCGCAGTGAGAGGAAAAAACAATAGAAAGTTTGGAAAGTGGGAGATTAAAAGGCAACGTTTGAAATTTTAAAAATTTGTTCTTTCACTCTGATTATTATTATTATGTCACAGGCACTGATTTAGGCATAGGAGAATGTAAATAATAACTAGTGTTGAGCCCTAACCGGTTTGGCTCAGTGGATAGAGCGTCAGCCTGTGGACTCAAGGGTCCCAGGTTCGATTCCGGTCAAGGGCATGTACCTTGGTTGCGGGCACATGCCCAGTAGGGAGTGTGCAGGAGGCAGCTGATCGATGTTTCTCTCTCATCGATGTTTCTAACTCTATCCCTCTCCCTTCCTCTCTGTAAAAAATCATTAAAATATATTTAAAAAATAACTAGTGTTGATTGAACACTTAGCACATGCCAGGCAGTGTACAAAGTGCTTTACATTTATTAACCTGCTTAATCTCCATAGCAACCCAATGAGGTACCTATTGTAATTACCACCATTTTACTTTTATTTATTAAAAAATTTTTTTTAAATTGATTTCAGAGAGGAAGGGAGAGGGAACCAAACTGTGACCCTTCTGGTTCAGAGATCGACCCTCAAGCACTAGGCCATACTGGCCAGGCTAATTACCATCACTTTATATGAGGAAACTGAGTCTAGAGAAGGTAACTTGCTCAAAATCACACAGCTGGGAAGTTAAATATTTTGCTCAAGTAAAGGTGGATATAACAAGGTTCCTTGCACTCTGAGAATCTCACAGCACACCAAGGAAGAAGACATGGATAAGAATAGTAATAATAGTGCTTGTTTCGGCAGCACATATACTAAATTTGGAATGATAGAGAGATTAGCATGGCCCCTGTGCAAGGATGACACGCAAATTCATGAAGTGTTCCATACTTAAAAGAAAAGAATAGTAATAATAGCTAACATTTATTAAATGCATTACATGGATTATCTCTTTTAGTCCTTACAGCAACTTTATGAGTCAGGTTCTGTTATATTCTATTGCAGTGATGAGGAAACTTGCTTGAGTTAGGAATTCAAACTGCCCAACTGGAATTCAAAATCAGGCAGATTGCCCTGGCCAGTGTGGCTCAGTTGGTTGAGCGTCTTCCCATGCACTGAGAGGTCACTGGTTATATTCTGGTCAGGGCACATGTCCAGGTTGCAGGCTCAATCCCCAGTAGGGGGGCCTGTGGGAGGTAGTCAGTTCATGTTTCTCTCTCATCAATGTTTCCCTCTCTCTCTCAAATCAATAAAAACGTACTTTTAAAAAACAGGCAGATTGCCAGGGAAGCCCGCATTGGCAACTGCAGCACCACCCTGACTGCTGTGATGGGTGACATAGAGTTCAGACCAAAGCATTGATAGAAAGAAGCTCTTTGGAGCAGGCGGCTCTGAGTTGGGCCTGGAAGGACGGGTAGAAGACTACCTTTTCCCACACCCCCTTAATATATAGTGCAGTGAAGAGACGCGAGTTTGAATCTCAGCTCCACCATCTTCCCAGCTGAATAACTTGTACTTATCTTTTCTGACCCTCAATTTCCTTAATTGTTAAATGGGCACAGTGAAAACCACTGAAACACCCTGAGGAATGAATGTGATTGGATATAAAAGCACCCAGCTAGGTGTCTGGCAGGCAGCATGGGAGCTCAGGGGTGGAGACTATGGACAATTGGATATAATAGCTACAGCTAGTCCCTACCGAGCACTTACCTCATGCCCCGCACCATTCCAAGCACTTAACATACATTTACTTATCAAGGATCCTACTAAATAGGTATATTTTTAGACCCATTTTACAGAGGAGAAACTGAAGCACAGAGAGGTTAAAAAGTTATCTGAGCTGGCAAATGACAGAGGCAGGATCGGATCCCAGGCAGTCTGACCCCAGGGTCCGCCATACATAGTACTTGACGCTACTGCCTTAATTGGGGAAAGTGGGTGAGACAGTCAGCCAGCCGCACCACAGACTCAGGAGTGGGAGGAGGGGATGTGTCACCAGGAGAAGCTTCCGGGAGGCTCCATGAAGGTGGCATTTGAGCCAAGACCCGAAGGAGGCAAGGGAGTGGGAATTGAAGGAATTCTGGGGAAAGAATGTTTTGTGGAGGGAGAAGAGCCAGTGCATAGGCCCTGAGGTGAGGGCGTGTTCGACATGTTCAGGAAATAGCAAGGAGGCTACCTGACTGGGCTGGAGAGAAAGGGGAGAGTAATAAGAGATAAGGTCAGAAGGGCGGGTGAGGAGGGAGGAGAGCACATCTCCACCCGTCTTCCAGATTAGTGTGTGTGCTATAAAAACCATGAGTATAGAATGCAAAATATGCAAGCTTCTCCAAGTTCAAAGGTGAGACTTGAAGGCAGTGTGCTTATGGACCCTCCCCTGCATAAACATTCTCTTCCTCTGTCAACCTCCCCAGACCAGCTCTGACCATCCTCGTGACTGAGCCACACAGGGGTGGAAATTGGGAAAAGTTGGTGTGAATGACAGTGACCAGGTTTTAAGCAGAGCCTCTGGGTCTGAGCCTGGGAGATCATCACCACCTCAGGGCTCTGTGGAGAACAATGCCACTGGCTTCCTCCTAGCCAAGATCCAAGTTCAGTCAAAGGGGCCTAAAAATCCGTAGTCTGCTCAGTCTTCCAGGTCATCACTACAGCGAACATTCTCTGATTCAAACTGAATTTGATAAACCCTCAGACACACCTCTGAAAACCAGCCTTGAAACAGTCCCTTCCACGGGGCCAGGGTGGGCCTTCTTTGAGATTCCATTTGATCTTGTAGATGTAGATCTTGAATCTGCTTTGCCCTGGTTCACCATCTGGGTTCCTTTTCTGGCAGAGGAGGGGGAGGCTGGAAGGGAACTTTGGTAGAGCTCGTGATTCCGTGCAAAACCAACGCTGGGTTCAGTTCAGAGTCCAGCCAGGCGCTCGGCTTGTTTTTGGCTCATGAACCCGTTTAGGGGGCAGCCTCCGGTGTTTCTTTTCAACAGTCAAGCTGGTCCTAGAGGGAGTTGAATATGATGCCATGCCGGCCTGCAGGGGTGAACAGTGGCCATAGAAAGCCCAATGCAGTGACAATAGCCATCACTGACTGAACAGGACACCAGGACCAGTAGCTGTCCTTGCCTTAGAGGTAAGGAAAGCGAGGCTAGGGGTTCAGACACTCTGAAGATTCAGGATAGTGGGACTCTAGAGCATGCGCTCCTCACCTCTGGAGTCCACTGTCTCTTTATCAGAGTCCCTACAAGAATATGTGAGCAACTTGCTTTGGTCTGGGAGAGGAAGAAGCTGCAGGTTTCGCTGTATTTTTAGGCATACATTTAATTTGTTCGAAAATTAAATCACCTGTGAAACTTACTGCGGTGCACTGAGGATGTGGAGACACATCTATGTGTGGCCTTTCCAGGACTCATCATTCAACTAACCAGGGAATTAGGGAGGAGTAGCTGTGAGTCAAACATCACAGAAAGGCAGAAGCGGGAACAAGTTAACTGTTTCCAGCGGGGGTGACGTTTGTCCAGGTGTTCAACAGCAGCAAGCCTGGACCGGGTGCGACTGGGTGGCTGGCTTAAAGTATCACAGCCCTGTCCTCAGTGCAGTATTTCTGGTTTGAGGATCCCTACATTAAAAATTGTCCCGGTGCTTGTTAAAATGTGAATTTCTCCTTTCTCTGGAGGAGAATCAGAGTTGGATAATGCAAGTCTGGGAGTAGCGCCCAGGTGGAGCTGATACACACTCAAGTTTGCCAGGTGCATGGGGGAAGAGGGGGCAGAAATCCTTCTAGGCAGGAGGAACAGCACGACATGCTTTGGGAGTCCTTCGTGGCCTGCAGACACTGGGGTTGTAGTTCAAGACTAAGTTCTGGGAGGAGAGGAATCCTGTCCCTACTGTTCATCACCGGGGGCCTGGAACACAGTAGGGCCTCCTAAATATTTGCGAGGTATTCACCTGGCAAACTTGAGTGTTCATTAGATTCACCTGGGTGCTAGGCTGGCTCCCAAAATGGAAGTGACAAGAGAGTCAAAGGGAAAAACAGAGACGTCAGAGGAGGGGGAAAAAAAGTGTTTCTAAGGGGATGAAAACTTTCAAAAAGTTGTCCTGGAAAAGGCAGCTCCATCTAACAGAGGGAGCTGGGGAAGTGCCGCTTCGGGGAAGGGCAATGAATCCTGGGCTGCAGCTAGGGAGCTGGCAGGAAGCGCCTTCTCGCCTCCCAGGCGGACAGGAGGCATGAGGTCACCTGGCGCACCGCCAGCAGCAGCTGCCTGGCCGCGCCCGCGCTGCGGCGGGAGGCGGTGTCAGGCTCAGGCCCCAGCCCCGGCCCCGGGCTGGGGGTTGGGGGGGTGGGGCGGGGCGGGTGGTTCGGAGACCCGCTTACAGCCTCCGCCTAGGCCACGCCCCCGAGCCTGGACCACGCCCCTTTCCTTCCTCCCCCCCCCCCCCCCCCACCGAGGCCACGCCCGGGGGCCGGCAGTCCCATTTCCTCCAGCGAGTTCCGAGACGCCGGCCTGGGCCCGCTCCCAGCGAGGCCCCGCCCC
>NW_005871589.1:193363-250849 GCF_000147115.1 Myotis lucifugus | reverse complement strand
TTTGAAAGAAAACTGAGGAGGGAAAGAATTCACAACTTGCTTGGGGCTTTACAGGGTTTGATTTCCCCCTCCGGTCTCTCTGATGGTTATGTCCTGGAATTACCTTATTTGCTTACCAATACTATCCCTGTCCCTTTCTTTGTTTTCTTTGATATTTTTCATTTGAGCAAAGGAGAGGGTAGAAGTTAGAAACATCTGGATCCAGCTGCCTTCCTCAAAACTTCTTTAAGCCGGTGCAGGAGGCAGCTGACCCATGATACTCTCTCATCACTGATGTTTCTCTCTCTCAAATCAATAAAAATATATTTAAAAAAAGAAACTTCTTTAAAATCCTCTAGATTCTCGTAGTCACTTTCTTCAGCAGACTCATTCAAAGCTGGGCTCGGAAGGAGAGTTAACAGAAATGCAGAACGATTTTGTTCATTTTTTTCCTGAGTTTTTATTTTAACGAAGGGAAGACATGGGAAGGGTGTGTTCGAGGCATGGAGAGAAGAACTGATCTGCAAGCGATCGGAACAGTGTCTGTTTTAGGATTGTTTTAGGTTACCAGTTGTAGAAAGATTTTGGTCTAGGGAACTGAAACAGGAGATAGGTATAGAAACCCCAGAATATCGTAAAAGTCTCAGTTACTCTGGGTGGCAGATAGAGTATTCAGAGGGGCAGAGAGTGTAGGAAGGAAGCTGAAATAAGAGAAAGAGTGGAAGGCAGCATTGAGAAGGGGCGTGGGGGTCAGAGATTAGTGTTAACATTGTTTACTGAGCTAGGAATAGGAAGGAATTTCCATAAACTCAAAAACAGTATATCTACTAAAAAATCTAAAAAAAATGTTATCCTTAATGGTGAAACCTTAGAAGTAGCATTAAATTTAGAGTCTGATAAGGATACTATCAGTAATGGTTTCTTTTCAGTATTGTACTGGAGGTCCTAGTCAATACCATAAAACAAGAAAAATGAGGTGTATGAGTTAGAGAGGAAGAGAGCAATGCTTAATGCCCTGCTTACTATTTAACCATTAAATTAGGAGAGGCCCGGCTGGTGTGGCTCAGTGGTTGAGCCTTGACCTATGAACCAGGAGGTCACAGTTAGATTCCTGGTCAGGGCATATGCCGGGATTGTGGGCTTGATCCCCAGTAGGGGTCCTGCAGGAGGCAGCTGATCAGTGATTCTCATCATTGATGTTTCTATTTCTCTCTCCCTCTTCCTCTCTGAAATCAATAAAAATATTTTTTTTAAATAAAGGAGAGGATCGTGACTTCCCAAATTTGAGTCATTTGCATACTTCTTCCCAGCTTTCCGTATTTGTGTTAGATCAGTATTATGATATTATTGTTTACTAGATACAATTCACTTTTAAAAAAATTCTCACCTGAGGATATGGCTTTTGATTTTAGAGAGAGGAAGGGGGGGAGAGAGAAACATGGGTGGGAGAGAGAACCATCCATTGGTTGCCTTCTGCAGGTGCCCTGATTGGGGATCAAACCCGCAACCTAGGTATGTGCTCTGACCGGGAATCGAACCTGCAACTTTTGGTGTACGGGATGACACTCTAACCAACTGAGCCACTTGGCCAGAGCTCTACAACTCACTTTTTAAAAAACAGCTTATCCTTAAGTAATAATTCCTGTGAAACTATGGGTTAGGTGTGATGATTATATTATAAAGATAGAAAAGTTTGTGAACCAGCTAAAAGCATCCTGTTTATCATTAGTTGTAAGCCTTTCTCACTGGCCTAGTGGCAGAGAATCAGGGTTCAAGTCAGATTCCTTTCGTTAATCTTCACCCAAGGATATTTTTCCACTGATTTTTAGGGAGAGTGGAAGAGACAGGGAAAGACAGGGATATATCGATGTGAGAGAAACACATCGGTTGGTTGCCTCTGAACGCCAGGGCCGGAGGAGATTGCAAGCAAGTTACATGCCCTTGATCGGGATCGAACCTGGGACTCTTTGGTCCTCAGGCCAACGCTCTATCCACTGAGCCAAACCCTCAGGGCTCAAGTCACATTTCTTTACTCACTGGCTTGGTTACTCTGGGCAAGTTGTTTGCCCTCTCAGAGACTTATTTTCGTTTCTGAAGTAAAAGGCGACATGTTTTCTGTTGCCCGGTGGTGATTCAATATAGGCAAAACTTTGTACTGATGTAAACCAGGATAGTTGTTTCAAAGGAGAGAAAAGGTAAGGGGGCAGATAAATTGTGGTAAAGAGTATTTTTCATTTCTGCACCTATGTGCAGAAAATGCAAATGGGGGAAAATACCTTTGTAAATATAGTTATTTTGAAAGCAGTGAGGGGGCAGAGGCCATGGTTGTCCAAAGTGGTATTTTAAACCGTATTAATTATTCTGCCAAAAGGTTTCTGTAGCAGAAAACTGTTATCTAACCCTAGCCGGTTTGGGTCAGAGGATAGAGTGTCGGCCTGCGGACTAAAGGGTCCAGGGTTCAATCCCGGTCAAGGGCACGTAACTTGGTTGCAGCCTCCATCCCCAGTAAGGGGCATGCAGGAGGCAGCCAGTCAATGATTCTCTCATCGTTGATATTTCTATCTCCCTCTTCTTCTCTGAAATCAATATGAAAAATAAATAAAAAGAAAAAACTATTATCTAAACTTAAAGCTCAAGTGAAAAGCGTTGAGCCTACCTAAATTTAGATAACTTTAAATTTAAGAGAAATAGGCTAGGATCTTCCCAACTAGTGTGACTGCATTTCGCTTCCTGGGGAATATTGTTTTTTGGAATCATTTACCCATGAGCCCAGTGACTCGCCATCCCCTGTATAACAGTTGTCTAATAGCAGTTGTCTATTTTTGTGTGTTTACCTCAACACTGATAGGACCGGATCCTTCCCAGGAGTAAAGAGGCTTACAGAGGCAGTCCTCCTCAACAGTGAGGATGCCCACTTCCACCACGTGTAGGTGTATATATTTTGATAACGCCAGCCCCAGTTGGGATCCACCAACCAAGAGGGTGAAGTTCAACTCTTTAGCAAGGTCTTATCTGACTGCTATCTGGGTTTCTAATCCAATTTGTTCACTTATTGTGTGTTTCAAGACATGTTGCTTAAGCCTTTCTGTGCCTCATCTGCACAGTTGAGTTATTAATAGGCCAAACTCATGGGATTAAATTAGTGAATATATATGGCATAGAACAGCGACCAGTACACAGTAAGCAAGCAAATGCTCATTGTGTGTTATTTTGAACCCGGTACCCTTCAGTCCGCGGTCTGATGCTCTGTCCACTGAGCCAAACTGGCTAGGGCTTGTGTGTCATTTTGTATGTACATATTTAGTTACAGATCCTCCTATTAGATAGTAAGGAATTGGGGTGGTGGTTGTTAAAAAGAAAGAAAGAAATCTTGTGCAGAGTGGCTTAACACATAAGAATAGCTGTTTCTTTGAGATATCTGGCAGGGTTTCTAATGTGCTTGGACCCTGGGGCAAGACTGCTTGGCTTGGATCTGGCTTCCAGGAGTGTCAGGCAAATTTTACACGTACTCAGTACCTTATTTTCCTGATCTCTCATATCAGGATATAATAATGACAATTTTATAGGGTTCCTGAAGGGATAAACTGGTAATCTGTGTTATTTTTTTTTCCTGTTAATCCTCACCCGAGGACATTTTTCCATTGGTTTTTAGAGAGAGTGGAAGGGATGGGGAGAGACAGAGAGAAACATAGATGTGAGAGAGAGACACATAGATTGGTTGCCTCCCGCACACACCCCGACCTGGGCCAGGGGTCAAGCCTGCAACCAAGATACGTGCTCTTGACCGGTAATGGAATCCATGACCCTTCAGTCCCAGGGTCAACGCTCTAACCACTGAAATAACTGGCCTTCACCTGGTCGGGTTGCTCAGTTGGTTGAGCCTCATCCCATACACCAAAAAGGTTTTGGGTTAAATTCCAGGTCAGGGCACATACCTAGGTTGCAGGTTTGATCAGGTTGGGGTGCTATGGGAGGCAACCAATTGATGTTTCCCTCTCCCTCTCTTTCTCTCTCTCTCTGAAAAAAAAAAATATCTTCAGGTGAGGATTACAAAATAATGTGGGCTTCATTACTGTAATAGGATTCAGGGATTCTGTAAATCCTTGAAATTACATAGAAGATTCTCTGAATTTTTTTCCTCACTGCAGATTCCTAACCCAAGGATTAAGAACCATTTTTCTAAAAAAAGTACATGGTGGCATTCTGATTGTCAAGCATAATTCATATAAGTAAGGTATAGAAGGGTTTGGGCTAGATGATCACTAAAGTCACTTCCATCTGATTATCTGTGACTTTTACTGGCATGAGCTAAGTGCCTAATACTGCGTTAAGTACTGTGGGAGTTATAAAAGCTATTAAATATTTCCTATCTTTAGGTATAAACATTTTATTGGAAAGAAAACAATACAAGATGGTTTGGAGTCAAGTATGGTTCACATTAAGTTGGGCTAGGTCACAGTGGTCGGCAAACTCATTAGTCAACAGAGCCAAATATCAACAGCACAACGACTGAAATTTCTTTTGAGATCCAAACTTTTTAAACTTAAACTATATAGGTAGGTACATTGTTATTAACTTAATTAGGGTACTCCTAAGGCTTAGGAAGAGCCACACTCAAGGGGCCAAAGAGCCGCATGGGGCTCGCGAGCCGCAGTTTGCCGACCATGGGGCTAGGAGATGGTTCAGAAAGCTGAAAGTAAGGTTGAACTTGCTCCTGAAAAAGTGGGTGACGTAGGTGGATTGGGAATAGCCAAGAATAGCAATGTCAGTTATGACATCATTTGTAAACTCCTTATGCAGGAAACAATGGATAGACTGAAACTTGAAAGAAGAAGGAACTAGGAATAAAATTAAGTCCATAGTGCCAGGGAGACAAATTATTTAAAAGTTGAGTATGAGACTTTTAAAACCTAACTTAGATTTTTGCTAATACATTTTGCTAGCCTCGTTTATTCTCCCAACTCTTTCCTGTTCAACTACTATATATTCAACAACTTCCCAGTGGATTTGGGAAGGTATGAATGGATCAGACAGATGGGCAAACTCTTAGCTGTTTTGCCAGTATAAAGTGGGGGTTCTCTGTTTTGTTTCAAGAGCAGGCTTCCAACCTCTTTTTAAAAAGCACGGACAAATGAAATAAATTTTCTACAGGAAATGATGCTGAGAACTTTGTTCTAGTAATTGAACAAAAACTAACTCAGCATCAATAGAGTGCTACCTTGGATGTAAATTGATTTATCGTTCATTTGAGGGTTTCAGAAGGGACAATTCAGGAGATAAAAATGAATGTAAAAAAGTGAAGTGTTCCTGCTAAGTTTTGTCTGTTACTGACGATCTAACAATGCTACTCTTAATAAAGGTAATAATTCCGGTTAAATGTAAAAACTTTGAGAGAAAGGGACCCAAAATGGAAAAGAAACAGGAGACTTCTGAGCCAAGGGGACTGAACACAGGAAAAACCTAACACAATATGAATAACATTAGAAAAGAGGGCCTGGCTGTCACTGAAAGTCACATGTGGTTTGGAGGGATGCTTGCAGAGTTGCTTGGAAGTAAGTTAAAGGATGATGAGCAAGACTTTCCCCCTTCCTGTTTCATTAGAGCTGTGGAGGCTCACTGGTGTCTCCTAAATAGGGAATCAGTGAGTCCATAAAAGGGAAATGTGTTAGGCAGGATGGCAAGTGTGATTAAGACAGGAATTAAGATTTCGATCAAGTAAGGGAGTAAGTTGGGATGGGTGTGCCTGTTTTAGAGGCTGTTGTACAGAGTGGAAAGGGAGTTTCTGGAGGAAAATGACATTTAGGCCATGATTACAAATCATCCAACTATGACTTAACAGAAATCTAAATTTAATTTAGGGCATTGGTTTGTGAATTCTCTTGGAACCTTTATTTTTTTAAATATGTTTTTATTGATTTGAGAGAGAGAGAGGGAGAGAGGGAGGGAATGAAACATCAATCAGCTGTCTTGAGCCCACAACCTGGGCATGTGCCCTGACCGGGAATTGAACCAGCCACCTTTTGGTGGGACGATGCTCAACCAACTGAGCCACACTGGCCAGGGCTCTCTTGGAACTTTTAATCCTGTTGTCCTTTTTTTGAGACTTGGCTTTTATCCCTCAGTGCTCAGTACCAAGTATTGGTACAAAGGATATCCATTTGCCTTATTTGGTTTGTTACTTTCCTTTATTTAAAATATAAAGCCAGGAGACTATATTAGTCTAAATTTATGAAAATAACAACTTAGTGTAGATAAATAAGACTATATCTGATAGTTATGCCAAAGATGGACTAAGAGGATCTTAAATTTTAACGGTAATGTTTTGAAGAAGTAACGATTTTAGAAGCAAGGCCATGTTCATCAAACATATATTTTGTCTCAATAGATTCCCCCCCTTTTTTTGTAATAAATTTATTACTTCTAACTTTACATGTGAAATAATTCCTTTTCATGAAAAAGATTTAGTTTTCACTATAATAGAATTGTAAAAATGTCAGTTATCTGTAATAATCTAAGTATTGAAATTTACCACCATCTAGCATAGCTATTTATTGGTTGTATGAGAGAAGAAAAAAAGAATCTGAGCAAACTTTGGAGAATACAATATCAAACAATTCATTGAAAGCAGAGGTAATTAACTTATAAAACTGTGTGAGTTCTGTGCATGTTTTCCTTCTTTAACTACTTTATTTTGGACATGGAGACCAGATGGTAGATTACCAGGGTGAAAGTTCATTAAAAACTAAAGACAGCCAAATCAGTCTGTTGTGCTACTTGGGAAAATGGAGGAGTGGTAGCTGTGAGACCAGACTACATAGACTAATCGGGAGAAAAAGAAGGTGGTGCCCTGGCTGGTGTGGCTCAGTTGTTTGGAGCATCATCCCGTGCACCAGAAGATCTCAGCTTGATTCCCAGTCAGGGCGCATGACGAGGTTGTGGATTTGATCCCCTCCCATCCATGTATCTCTCTCATGTCAATGTTTCTCTCTCTCAAATTAAAAAAAAAAAAGAAAAAAGAAGCTTGCTATTTAAATGAAAATTTGGCTTTGAACATATATATATCCAAGACTAAATTGAAAAATTGTTAGCCCTGGAGGGGTGCTCAGTTGGTTCAAGTATTGTCCTGATATGCCAAGGTTGCAGGTTCGATCCCCCTTGCTCCCCCAATCAGGGCACATACAAGAATTAACCAATGAATGCATAAATAAGTAGAACAACAAAATTGATGTTCCTTTCCCTCCCTTCCTCCCTCCCTGAAATCAATAAATTAAAAAAATAATTTAAAAAATTTTTAAACAGCCCTAGCTGGTTTGGCTCAGTGGATAGAGCGTTGGCCTGTGGACTGAAGGGTCCCAGGTTTGATTCTGGTGAAGGGCACATGCCCTTGTTGCGGGCTCGATCCCCAGTGGGGGGCGTGCAGAAGGCAGCCGATCAGTGATTCTCTTCATTGATGTTTCTATCTTTCTCGCCCTCTCCCTTCCTCTCTGAAATCAGTAAAAATATATTTAAAAAATTTCAGACATAAACTTGAAGACTGTGAAGTTTTATATTATTTGATGTTCTAGGTCACAGCATATTTTAGTTAACACAGGAATCTAAAATTTTGGTTTAAAAATTAGGGGTTGTTGATTCTTCATTAAATCATGTAGAAATTGTTGTTAATCCTGAATAACAGCCTTCATTTACATTTTGTAATTGTCAGGAGGAGTCTTGATTACAAATATACTTAAAAAAATGGCTTAGCATAAGTGGTAGCTAACCTAAGTCTGTCTTAGCTTAAATATTGGCCCTAAATTTGAAAAACAATTTTGTTTCCTTTTGCTTCCTAGTATATTCATTTGCATGTATTATGCTCTTTTAAAAATGTTTTTTTTCCAATTAAAAAAGTTATACGTTCACTGTAGACAGCTTAGGAAACACAGAAAAGCACAAATATAATAAAAATCACTTAAAACCTTCCTTCTAGAAGTGGCTGCTGTTACCATTTTGTTATATATCCTTGTCTTCTTTATAAACTTGCATGAATTATTATTTTTTAAATATTTTTATTGATTTCAGACAGGAAGGTAGAGGGAGAGAGATAGAAACATCAATGATGAGAGAGAATCATTGATTGGCTGCCTCCTACATGCCCCACACTGGGGATTGAACCCGCCACCCAGGCATGTGCCCTGTCCAGGAATCGAACTGTGACCTCCCGGTTCATAGGTCGACGCTCAACCACTGAGCCACGCTGACTGGGCCCTGTTTAATCTTTGCTGGAAGAAAGCAAGCTTTTATGTTGTGAAATCTGCCAACACGTAGAATTGCTCATATTATAGATATTTATTAAATGGTTTGAAGGTATGCCCTTCTTTTTTGCTTATAGGAGAAATCTGTTCTGAAAATACAAATTATTTTTTAGTATTAATTGTCCCCTTTAATAGCTATGTAGTAGGTAAGAGATGACCATTTTATAGTTGGTGTATATAAGATACAACCTTGCCTGGGAACAGTTGATTGCAGTATAGGGATCATAATAGAAACAAACATTTAATACTTTCTGCGCACTGAGTGCTGGGAAGAGAAAGGAACAAGAACAGGTCCCTTGTCTTCAAGAAGCTCACAATAGCCTAATGAGTAGCCAGAAAGTAAGTAAATGAGCCATCATGTATGATGGCTTTTTTCCTATATGATACAGTGACTTCGTCTCATGTGCTTTTTAAAATCCAGTTGAATTAAGTCCATAAGAAATTATTTATGTGGCAACCTAAATAAGATAATTGACTTAGAAATGAGCGAAATGTTTACATTGTATGCCAGGGGTCCTCAAACTACGGGCCGCGGGCCACATGCAAATACAAATATTGTATTTGTTCCCGTTTTGTTTTTTTACTTCAAAATAAGATATGTGCAGTGTGCATAGGAATTTGTTCATAGTTTTTTTTTTTAACTATAGTCTGGCCCTCCAACGGCCTGAGGGACAGTGAACTGGCCCCCTGTTTAAAAAGTTTGAGGACCCCTGTTGTATGCTAGCAGATGGAGGGTAGTTTGTATTACCGAATCTATAAGTATGGTGTTTTATCAGTTGTTTAAAGAAACTTTCAAGGCCCTGGTCAGGTAGCTCAGTTGGTTAGAGCATCATCCAAGGTTGCAGGTTCACTCTCTGGTCAGGGTACATATAAGAAGTAACTAATGAATGCATACATAAGTGGAATAACAAATGTTTCTCTCTCTCTCTCTCTCTTCCTCCCCCTTCCTCCCTCCTTTCCTCCTCTCTCTCTCAAATCAATACATATATTTTCAAAAAGAGGATGGCTCTGCACCATCTTTATAAAAACCTTTATTTTTTCCCTCAATAATTGTGTCATATTCTGTAATTTTAATAAATTTTTAATTTATTAAAAATAAGATGGATACTTCTTGTCTCAAATCTTAAATGGATCCTGCTTTCTCTAATTCTTTATTGAATTAGATACAAACTCCTTTATCAGGCATTTAGAGTCTTTCAGATTATGATCCCAAATTATGTTTCCAGGTTTGTCCCCCCCACTGCAGCTACAAATTTACTTCATGCCCTGTATTTTTCTGCCTTCATGGAAGATTGTTGCTGGTGTTTCCGTTATTTGAAATGTTTTTGGCTTCAACCTCTCCCCCCACCTCCAATTTCTGCTTGCTAGAATAATATTTGTACTTCTTTCATGCAATCATTTAACCAATATTGAGGCATTGTTCTAGTGGCTTGGATATATCAATGAACATTATGGTGTTCTTACTGAATTATGGGAGATAAACAATAAATGTATATCTACTAATGATAAGTGCTCTGAAGAAAAATGAAGCAGGATAAGGAGTATAGAGAATGATAGGGGGTGCTGTTTTCTGTTTAACGACATTCTGGTAGCCTTATAGGGAACAGCACATAGGAAGGTAAGGACAGAAGCAGGGAGACTAATTAGGAGGCTATTTATTTTTTTATTTTATTTTTATTTTTTAATATATTTTATTGATTTTTTTACAGAGAGGAAAGGAGAGAGACAGAGAGTTAGAAACATCAATGAGAGAGAAACGTGGATCAGCTGCCTCCTGCACACCCCCTACTGGGGATGTGCCCGCAACCAAGGTACATGCCCTTGACTGGAATCGAACCTGGGACCCTTCAGTCCGCAGGCCGACACTCTATCCACTGAGCCAAACCAGTTGGGGCAGGAGGCTATTTATTAATTCATGCATGAAATGATGGTGGCTTGGACTAAGGTGAAAAGTGGTCTGATTCTGGATGTATTTATAAGATGGAGATATATTTATTTTGATGGATTGAATGTGGAATGTGAGAGAAAGGAGTCAAAAGTGATTCTGAGATTTTTTTGTTCTGAACAACGAGAATAATGGAATTGCCATTAACTGAGATGGGAAGATTGGGAAGAACTAGTTCTAATGGGGGGAGATCAGAAGTTTAGTTTTTGACATGTTAAATTTGAATGTGGTAAGAACGCATGAAACTATCTTTTTCTTGGGGTTGCACTACTGTCCAGTGAGCATGTAGTGAAGCCAGTACTACTAACGCCTAAGTAACACACTCCTATCAACTAGAGCTCTGCTTTACTTTGGTGCAAATTTTTTGCGGGGACAGGGGGAAGAAAAAAGAGCTCCCGGAACCTGTTGTTTAGTAAGAGCGGCTTATGTTAAAGAAATACATAAAGACAGTATATAATTACATTAAGGGCAAGAACAAGGCATCTTGAGAAAGAATGAGAGGAATCTCAATCTAGATGGAAGCTCCGTGGGGGCTTCTGAGAAATTACATGTATGACGAGTAGTATTATAGAAAAATGAGGGGTAGAGCATTCCAGGCTGGAGGAATTGGCATATATAAAGCTGGAGATAAATTCAACAAATTGAGAGTGTGCCTGGAATAGAGAACAAAAGTGAGGTGTATAGTGAGTAAATAGATGGGCTGCATCATGGAGGTCCTTGTATGTCATGTGAATTTTATCCTTAGTATAAAGAGCAGTTCTCAACAAGGTTTAGGGAAGGGAGTGTCATGGTTTGATTTGCATTTTAAGATTAGTCTGACCACTCTGGAAAATGAATTAAAGAGAGGCAAGAATAGAAACATTGAAAACTAATTGAAGGCCATTGCAATCAAGAAAGACGATGGTGGCTTGGATTAGGGTGATGATGGAGAGAAGAGAATGGATTTGAGATAAATTTTGAAGGAGGGGTCACTAGGAATATATTGAAGGAGTTGATTGAGAGAGAGAAGTGTGAGAAATGACTTAGGTTTCTAATTAGAATCACTGGTTGATGAAGATGCTTTTTATTAATATGGAGGGGAGGATAGAATTTTCAGTTTTTGACTTGAGTTTGACATGATGGAGATGTCAGGTGATGTCTCCTAGAAAGTTGGATATACAGATCTCATGGACAAAAAGAAATTTAGGACTTGATATATAGTATTTAAAGTGTGGATGAGTGAAGAGTAGGGAGAATGCCCAGGACCAAATTCTGAGGGACTTTCAATACTTAGGGGTTGGGTAATGGAGGAGAAGCTGACAAAGGAGAACAAGGGGGAATTGCAATAAAGCAGTAATGAATGGGAAGATGAAAACTTATGAGTGAAGTGCCATTCACTCTTATGAGAGAGTTTTAAGAAGGAAGGAGTGACCAGTTGTGTCAAGAAAGATGAGTATCTATTTGATTTATCAGCCTGGAAGCATTGGTAACCTTACTAGTAATAGCTTTGGAGTGGTGTGGGCAAAGCCATAGTAGAGTGTGTGGAAGTGAGAGTAGAGCCACTGTGCAAAACCGACTCTAACAGGAAACTTGGCTAATTAGAAGAGACAGGTTGGTAGCTGGAAGGGGATACCTGTCAAGGGAAGGCATTTTTTTTTTAAAAGTATGAGCCATAAGAACTATAATTTTGGAAGAAACACTATACACCATCATGTTAGAAAGGAAAATATTTTCCACGAGTCATAATTCACTGACTGGAAGATCTGGTTTATGTACGTATATTTAGAATTGATGCTTATTCCCACTGACTTATATTTTTGTTGCATTTCCCAAATGCAGAAGATAGAAGAAATATATAGAAGAGTATTTCATAGTTAATTAAAATAACATAAACATTTATGGAGTGCTTGCTATGTACCAGGCACTGTGTTAAGTGCGATACTTGTATTAACTCATTTGATTGTTCTTTAATAAAATGTTTGCTGAAGGAGTACACAGAAGCTTCCCTCACCCCCTTTTCACAGGGCTGGTTCCAGAGGCGGCTGGTGGGAAAATAAATAAAATATTTGGGGAAAAGCAAATGCTCATTAAATTCATAGAAATATTCATACAAGAAGCCAGAGAAATAGGCTGAGAGTATAATGCAAATCAATGGGTTCAGTTCATAATTGCTGTTTTGATTTAGTGCCTCAAAACGACTCTTATTTTAGATTGAAATGAACATAATTACTTTTTTTCCCCTTGCAAAAAAGATCAAATGGAGAATCCACAACTATGATCTGGCTCTAGGTATGTCGACTGCCGCTAGGATGAAGAGCTGCAGTCTTTGTCCTGAAGACTCAGCAGGGACCCCAATGCTACATTATGGGGTTGCTTTGGTATTGCTTGTAAAAAGATTCAAAAGTCACACCCAGGGAATGGTTGTTGACTTGAAATATCATTTGTGTTCCCCATGGAAGGCACTAAGTGGTCTATTTCAGAGTTGACGATGGTTAGAATTAATATTTCAAGTAGGCAGTTGAGTTGTGATTTGGAAGAGTGGATATTAGTGTCATGTCATAGTGTAATGGTGAAGAGCATGGTTTCTGGAGCCATGTACAGTGTTTCAATCCTGGTTCTACCTTTCCCTAGCTGCTTTCGTGTCTCCACTGGGGTAATAGTAGCTACATGAGAAAAGTTCTTAGCGTTTGACACATAGCGAGCATTGCCTTATTATTCTTCCATGGGCCTTTGGAATGCTGAGTTAAGAATGTATTGGCCCACATTACTTTATATATTCAGTATATGTGGTTCCAATCTCCAGGATGTTACTAAGAGAAGCATCTGCCAGGCTGTCCCTACAATAGGTGGGGTTTCCATTTTTTTTTTTTTATCAGAAGAGCAGGTTTAGTGCAGAAAATTTCCAAGATTAGACTTGAATTTATCCCTGAATTAACGTCAGTGAACCATGATCCAGCTGACATGTACTAGGTAACTAAAGGATAGTTAGATTGGACTCTGCCGTCTTAGACCATCTGCCTCAGCAACTCTTTCTGGACTTGTAGCTAAAGCTGAGAGTTCATTTCAGTAGGAATGTTTTCCTTGTCTCTTTTCTTTCCAACTCCTCCCCCACCCCCAGCATCCCCTGACTTTTTGTGAGAGCCCAAAAGAGGTAAAGAATAATCTATGGCATATAGGTAGGTTTCACAGAAGTTCTTTTGAATTACGGATTTTGGCATATATATTTCACTTATTTCCATGCCTCCCACTGGGGCATGTGCTTTTTTTAAACTACTGGATCGAGCCCATAACCCAGGCATGTGCTTTTTTTTTTTTTTCTCTTCGGGCATGTGCCCTTGACTGGAACCAAACCCGGAGCCCTTCAGTCCGCAGGCTGATGCTCTATCCACTGAGCCAAACCAGCTAGGGCTCTTTAAATATATTTTTATTGATTTCAGAGAGGAAGGGAGAGGGAGAATGAAACATCAATGATGAGGGAGACTCATTGATCAGCTGCCTCACGCACGCTCCCTACTGGGGATCGAGCCCATAACCCGGGCATGTGCCCTTGACTGGAATCGAACTTGGGACCCTCAGGCTGATGCTCTATCCACTGACCCAAACTGTCTAGGACCATAATGTAACTTTAAAAGCCTTCCTTTTATAATAATGTTATAAGCTTTTTGAAACTACTTAATTTATTCCTATATAAGATAGAGTACACTGATATATAAAAATGAGCAGTAGGTTTTTTGCTTTTCTGTTAAAGTTAGAGTAATAATCATAAGGTAATATTAGTAAGTGCACAGTATGGTCCAGGCACCAGAACGTATGTGCCAAGCCCTTTACATATGTTAGCCAATTTAATCCTCATATAAACTCTGAAATAGGTGCTATCAGTACTACATTGAAGCTTGGAGAGGTTGCTTGTGTGTGGTCGTGGGGCTAGTAAGTAGCAGTATTGGAATTCGCACCAAGGTCTTTGTGACTTGGAGCCTAACTCTTAACCACTAAGAGTTGTTGTCTTATCTTGTTTATATTCTTTTTCTCTATTGAAAGTTGAATGTTATCTACCAGAGTTACTATTTGCTCTTTTCAGTCATCCTGCAAAATAAATAAATCAGATTGTTTAAGGATATTTCTAAAACATGCTAACAACCAATGAGTCTTGATGGTTCTTTAAATGAGTTTGGTTGCTTTCAGTTTTTGGTCACATTGGAAAGGAAACTGTAAAATTTCCATTACCTCACCTCTGTGCATTTTTGGGCTTGGTTAATTAGTATTTTATAAAGTCTTTAAAGGGTTATTTATAAACTTGTTAAGGAACTTAACTTGACCATCACATATTTGATTTTAGAAGTTTTTTCCAATTTAGAAGTGTCAAAGCAGTCCAAGTTAAAAAAAAAGTACTAAGTTGTTAATTGTGTGTGTGTGTGTGTGTGTGTGTGTGTGTGTGTGTTTAACCTCTCCCTTCAGAGGAGCCTACACTACTAATCTTTGCATTGTTGATAGAAAAAAAGCAAGGAAGTTTCTTTTTGTGGAGAAAGGAAATGGCTGTTAGTTCGGGACTTTATCCATATTAGGTATAAACTAAATATAGACGTGTAATCCAGGAGTGAAGTCACATCTATAAAGTTTCTTAAGCAGAGCTAATGAGATCAGCCAGTGCTTTGGCATCTGGGTGTTTTTTTGTTGTTGTTGTTTCTTCTTTTTTATTTAACTTTTGGCTCACTTAAACAGTTACCAAACTGTTTAGTCCTGTGGTCTGCCTCCCATTGTCCCTCAAAAAACCCAAATCCTTTATTTACAAGGGATCTTTCTGTAAAACAAACACAAGTAAAAAAAGAAAACCACTTGCTTATTTCTCTTTTTGAAGCAGATTGTTGATGTTTCTTTAGGTTTTTTTTTTTTTTTTGACCTATGGCTATTTTCGAATCACCAGTTCTTTTCTTTTAGTTATTTTTATCCCTAAGTCTTTTTCACATATATTTTTGCTGTGAGGCTAGACTCTTGTTGTCTAGTGTAAGAAACATGTTTTACTTAGTGTTTTCTTGGTTTATTAGTTTTAAGTCAGATCTCAGTGTGTTCAAGTGGTAATAGGATTCTTCTGCTTGATTGGTTATAGATACTATAGAACAGAGTGAAGGACTCAGTCTCCTATTTATGGCCAAAAACTCATGTTCTCAAATAAGGACTTTTAAAAGCATTGCGAAACAGTGCGAAAGCATTGTTAAAATAACTGTTTTCAGCTTTTGTGCTCCTTCTCAGAGAGAGCCCTTTGCAAGCGTGCCAAAAACATTCAGGCACTTAGAAGCGAGCTATGCTTCTGAGGAGAATGATAAACTTTTATGACATATTTTACTAGAAATATTTTGGAACATAATTAAAAAGTTGCCCTCCGAAATTGAGTTCAAATATCTTCAACACCCTTCCTTGACCCTCAGTAGAGCTAATCCTTCCTACTACCTGTCTGGAGCACTTTGTGCTTTTGCATGTTTTGCCACTCCTCTGAATTTTTCATCATCTGTGTTCCAGGCTAGAATGTGAATTCCAGGAAATCAGGGATCAGGGACTATTTTCTTTATCTTTTATATCTCCCACCTAACATACATCTTGTTATATAGGAAATAACTCATTAATTCAATAAGTATCTCTTAGTGTTTGTTTTTGGGCAAATGGTATGCATAGTCTGTGGATAGAAGCATGTAGAGAGAGTATTGTCTGTTTCTGGTGTTGTCTTATACCAGAGGTAAAAATAATTCGTTGTTGAACTTAAGACATATAATTTGCTTACTAGACTGATAGCCATGGATCTAAACGTAATAGATTGGCTTAGAGGTCTATAATCTCCAAATTGCATAATGGAAGAGGAGGTTCAAGTTGTTGTCGCCTGTAAAGTGGGTGTGTGTCTTAGGAGTGATGTTCAGTCTAATCCAGATTTACTTTATGTACTAAAGTAGGTGTTTAGGCTCAGACAGAAAGTTGAGATTTCAGAGTCAGATCCAGATAATTAAATTCTCATAATTAGCAGCAGTTTATTAGACAACAAATATAAATGGAGCCAATAAAAATTCTCAGTGACAATGGGAACAGTTTGCCAGAAAAATGAGAACTATTTCAAGAATGACTTTTTTTTTAGTAGAAAATACAGTTTCCACATGAACAACCTGAAAGGTAAAGGGAAGGTTTTGTTTGTTGTGTCTAAAGTAAAACAGATACAGAACTATTCTCAGTTAGAATTTGCCTTTATCATATTTAAGGCATCTGTGCATTGAAATGGTAAGCAAAAATTTTAATAATAAGCAAGGTATCTAGTACTATTCAGATATTTTAAATTTATTTTAGGCCAGCTAAAAAGAGAGACAAGAATTCTGAATGTTAACTTTTCACAGTTTCAATGTATTGCTGAGTATATAATTTAAAAAAACAAACTTTGTAATAGATTTTAATGAGAATTTTAAACACGGATAATTCAAAATAAAATACCAGCAAAAGATTCATATCTATTGAGTGCTAATATTTTATATTAAAACATTCTGTAGCATTTTCATGACTGCAGTTTTTCATTGTTCATTGTTATCATTATTAATCCACTGTTCGTAGTCATTTAGAGGTCCAAAATTTAGCAAACAGTACTGTGATGTGTACCTTTATAGTCAATATTTTTGTACATAATAATATAATGCAATTCTGTTTTTAAAGTTTCTTACATATCTCATTTATCCTCTGAATTCTTTGTTTTTTTAAAAAAATACAGTGGGGCCTTGACTTACAGTGTCCCGACTAACTAGTTTTTTGAGATACCAGCTGTCTCTCGGCCGATTTTTTGCATTGAGTTGATAGAGTAATTTGAGTTAACGAGCTCCTTAACGAGCTCGGTCTCGGGACGAATTAAACTCGTAAGTCAAGGCCCCACTGTACATGCCCTTGACCGGAATCGAACCTGGGAGCCTTGAGTCCGTAGGCTGACGCTCCATCCACTGAGCCAAACCGGCCAGGGCTGAATTCTTTGTTTTGTTAATGAAATGAAAGGAGGGGTCAGGGAGGAGAGGAGAGAGAGAGAGACATCTATGTGAGAGAGACACACCGACTGGTTGCCTCCTGCGTGTGCCCCCACTGGGGGCAGGAGCAAACCCCTCAACTCAGGTGCATGCCCCTGACTGGGATTCGAACCCATGACCCTTGGGTGTGTGGAATGACTCTAACCATTGCACCGTACTGTCCAGGGCTATCCTCTGAATTCTTTATTTTCTTTTTCTTTTTTTAAATTTTTTTATTGATTAAGTTATTACATATGTGTCCTTATCCCCATGTTACCCCCTATCCCTCCCACTCATGCCCTCACCCTCCTGTTGTCTGTGTCCATTGGTTATGCTTATATGCATGCATATAAGTCCTTTGGTTGCTCTCTCCTCCTTACCCCCACCCTCCCCTACCTTCCTCTGAGGTTTGACGGTCTGATCGATGCTTCTCTGTCTCTGGATCTGTTTTTGTTCATCAGTTTATGTTGTTCATTATATTCCACAAATGAGTGAGATCATGTGGTATTTATCTTTCTCTGACTGGCTTATTTCACTTAGCATAATGCTCTCCAGTTTATTTTCTTTTATTTACCAAAAGTGTAATCTCTTAAAAACAAACAACTTTCTGGAGAATTTAGATTTTTTTTTTTTACAAAAGGACAAATTGGATTTTTTACTCTACTGCTGAATTCTTTGTGGAATTTCTAGGTCTGGGAACTTGCTTATAAAGAGAAATAGCCCTTACCCACTAAAGTTAGGTAGCAGCCATAGCACAGGTCTGGGAAGAGTGTTTTTGAATACTTAATTGTTTTCTTTCACTCCCAGGACTCTTTCTGGGACTAGTTTGTACTACTGCATGTGCATTTTTAAACTGCTCTTGGGGAAAGTGGGCTGCTGGATTCTGACTTACTAAGAATTTTACCCACCCACAATGTATTTGGCTTCTGCTGATAAACAAGGGAAGACTGGCAGTGAATTTATCTTTGGTTAGAAGATGTTTAAAGAATAAGGCTTTGAGTGAAAAAAATTAAGGTAAAAATTTTTTTGTATGTGACCAAAGTGAGAATAAGTAATTTTAAAGGGCACATGTTTATTTTTAATAGTAGAATCATTCCTTAATATAATGAACACATTGGTTTTCTACATTCCTGAAATTAACTCTTTTAAATGCCAAGCATTTACATTCTACTGAGTTTTATCTGAAATTGTCTTGATTTGACTTGATTTTCAGCTAAACTCAAACTTGGGGTTTTAGGACTCCCTCTCTTTGGCTCTCTTTTTTATGGTGTTCTACCTTCTTTTCCAGTGCTGATGGTGGCTCTTCACTCTGTCCTTTGTTCTTCAAGCCAGCAACATTGTGAATTTTCCATTGGAGTCTTAGCTGCCCTGCATGGTACAAGGTTAAAAGAAAAAAATTGGGGCAACTTGTCTACTCTATTTCCCTTTTTCCAAGTGTCCCCTCCCACATCTGCCTGCTTTTTGTTCATTCTCCAGTGCTGTCAAGTGGGCTATTTTTGTCTGGAAGCTGTCACTGCTCTGGGGCAGAGGGTTGATCCTATGGGACCTACCTAGTCATACTCAAAGCTTGAAATTGTGTTTTTTTTTTAAAATTGATTTTCAGAGAGGAAGGGAGAGGGGGAGAGAGATAGAAACATCAATGATGAGAGAGGAACCATTGATCAGCTGCCTCCTGCACACCCCAAACTGGGGATTGAGCCCACAACCGGGGCATGTGCCCTCAACCAGAATCGAACCCGGGACTCTTCAGTCTGCAGGCTGATGCTCTATCCACTGAGCCAAACCGGCCAGGGCTGAAATTGATTTTTTAAAATTAACTTTATAATTTTAGAATAGTTTTATATTTATAGAAACATTTCAAAGATAGCAGAGTTCTCAAATTGATTTTAAAAGAAAATGTTTCTAAAACATATTGTTTCCGTGACTTCTTAAAATGCTGAATTTAACTGCCAGTTAATGTCAGCATTCTGAATACTAATTCAGTCCTGCAGCAGTGGCCTCGGGAACTCTGGCCTGGGTAAGACTACTTTTGCCTTTCTGCTAAAGTGGCCTCCGTTGTTACGCTTTTTGAATCTAGATCTCCTTTGTGTGAGTTCATGGGTGCGTGTATGTTTATATGTGTTTTCTATTTTTTCCTTTGCCAACTTAGTTCTATTGATGCAGCCCACTTCCTTTCATTTTCTATTGTAATCTGTTGTGGTTGGCTAAGCCAGATAAGCAAACTTGTTAAAATTTGTTTGAAATAAGAATAAATAATTTCTGAGAGCTTGAATGTTGAGTTGATGGGTCAGGTACATGACCATTGGTTTTTCAGAGGTTTTTTCCTCTGTTTAATATGATAGCCACCAGCCATATGTGGCTATTGAGAGCTTGAAATGTGTCTAGTTTGAATTGAAGTGTACTATAAGTCTAAAATATACACCAGATTTCAAATATTTACTACAAGAAAAGAATGTAATAACATTTTTTGTTGATTACATGTTGAAATGATATTTTAGATAATATAGAATAAAATATTACTTAAATTAATTTTGCCTGTTTCTTTTTTATTTTTTAAAAAATAGAGCCACTAGAGTCTTTTTCGCTCCTCCTGTTTTAGGCTTTTGAGGAGTGAATGTAAACTTCTCAGAACTTGTTTTCATTATGGTTCTGTTGTGCTTAGATGGAAAGTCTGGTCATTGTATATCTGACACTTTGTTTTAATAAAGTATTCCTGCTGAAACATTTCAGATTTTTAAAAAATATATATTTTATTGATTTTTTACAGAGAGGAAGGGAGAGGGATAGAGAATTAGAAACATCAATGAGAGAGAAACATCAATCAGCTGCCTCCTATACACCTACTGGGGATGTGCCTGCAACCTAGGTACATGCCCTTGACCGGAATCGAACCTGGGACCTTTGAGTCCGCAGGCTGACGCTCTATCCACTGAGCCAAACCGGTCAGGGCTCAGGTTTGATTTTAATACAGATAGAGCCATTGTTTTCATTTTCAGCATATGCTTCAGATATGTAGCAGGCAAAAGTACTCAGTAGGATCTTTTTTTTTTTTTAAATATATTTTATTGATTTTTTACAGAGAGGAAGGGAGAGAGATAGCAAGTTAGAAACATCGATGAGAGAGAAACATCGATCAGCTGCCTCCTGCACATCTCCTACTGGGGATGTGCCCGCAACCCAGGTACATGCCCTTGACCGGAATAGAACCTGGGACCTTTCAGTCCGCAGGCCGACGCTCTATCCACTGAGCCAAACCGCTCTATCCACTGAGCCAAACCGGTTTCGGCGGTAGGATCTTTTTTAACTCATTGTTAGTTCAGTTAGTGGTTTTTGACTATTTTGCATTCAGCATTTTTTAAAGCAATATGAAGGAAAAAGCAGGTCTGTATTTAAGCAGTTGACTATTTTGGCAGTGATTAGGGACAAGAAGATTAGCATGTGTAAACATTTGCAATATTTTCTTTACATTTTTTTCTTAAATCAAACAAGATAAAACAGTGCAGAGGTGTATAAAGTTAACATCCCTGTCCCTTCCTCTCCCCAAATGTGTCCTGAGATATAGACAGTGTTAATTTTGGATTATAGCCTTTCACACCTAAAAATATTTTCAAGCCAAGGCTAGTACAGCTCTATGGTTGTTACCTCCTGACGGGATTTTCTTTTTAACTTGCAACAAAGTGTAGACACATTCACCCCTGTCTTGAGGCTTTCCTCTACCAAGTTGTTCAAACCAGAAACCTAAGAGTTATTTGATTTCTTTCTTACCCTCACTTCCCACATCCAAACCATCCACAAGTCTTTAGGGTGTACCTTCTGAATTCAGTTTAATCTATGCATTTTTTTTCACCTCCATTGCCTCTACCTAATCCAGGCCACATTTTGCTGGGACTACTGCAGTAAGTCTCCCAGCTTCCATTCTTCATCAGCTCCATGCCCCCAACCTGTTTTCCATATGGTAGGAAGTGTTATTTATTGCCTGAAAATGGAAATTGGATTTCATGCTCACGTCCCTACCCACCAAAACCCATCAGTGGTACCCCATTCCCCCATTCTGTAGTACCCCCTCCCCCAAGCTCCATGAAATCAGGAATATGTTTTTCACTTGGCATATACTTTGTTACTGAGCACTTAACCACATGCTGGGCTATATTTTAAGAGATTTTCATATATTAACTCATTTAGGCTAATAATAACTCTATGGCCCTAACCGGTTTTGCTCAGTGGATAGAGCCTCCTCCTGCAGACTGAAGGGTCCCAGGTTCGATTCCAGTCAAGGGCATGTACCTGGGTTGCGGGCACATCCCCGGTAGGAGGTGTGCAAGAGGCAGCTGATCAATGTTTCTCTCTCATCGATGTTTCTAACTCTCTATCCCTCTCCCTTCCTCTCTGTAAAAAATCAATAAAATATATTTAAAAAAAATAACTCCATGATGTAGATATTATTCCCCATTTTACATGTAAGGAAACTGAGTACATGCCCAGCATCACACAAGTGGTTAAGTAGGAGAACCCCTGTATTAAACCAGGGACTCTGCTTCCAGAGTCCTTGCTGTTAATCATTGTGTCCAATGATTTCTTTCTATACAGTAGGTACCTGGTAAACGTTTGTTCAGTGAATGAATAAATTGTTCCCCCAGGAAGCATCAACGGTTATTTCACATAGGTAAGGGCTTCAACTGAAGAACAGGTTGTTAGGCTGAGTTCTGTGCAAGAAGTATCTTTAAAGTTAGGTAACCTTTACTAAACTCTTATCATGTGCCAGGAACTGTGTGTGTACCCTAACTAATTGGATCCCCATAATAAGAGGTATATGAAGTCGAGTTTCACAGATGTTAAGTAATGTTAAAATGAAGATTACATAGCTAATAAGTAGTGAAATCAAGTTCAACTCCAGGTTTGTCTGATTCTAAACCTTGTTATTTCCCACATACTCTGCAGACCCTGTAGAAGGATAACAGCTTATTAAACAAACCTTTAGACTCTAGACCTTGGTTTCAGCATGTGTGTAGCAAAAACCAAAGAAATAGATAATAGAAGCCAGGTGACTGCCCATTTATCATGTTGTTTTGTGACTTTTAAGTTAATCTAAATCAAAGCAAGCCCTTTTGTGTATTTAGATAGCTAATTTAGATAGAATCCACACTAAAAGTTAAATGAGGTCTTTAAATTTTGAGTGCATTTTTTTTTTGGCAACACGTTGTTTTATACATTTCCTAGAAAATGTGTCAAAGGAAATGATTTAATGGTCAGGAGCCCATTCTTACCCTCAGAGGCAGCCTCTCTTTTCCCTACTCATCATCACCCCTCACCCCCAGTCCCATAAGCACAAAGAAATAGAGAAGAATGAAGTTGAAGATCTTTGGTGTTTTAAGGTCTGACTTTCTATAAACTGCTTACGCTGGGTTTTCTAAGTGAGCAGTTCCTTAACTTTGAACTAGTAAAACATTAAAATATTTATGGCATCTACCACTGACCCCTTTTCTGCAATGTGGGAGTTAATCCAGCAGTTTCTGATTAAATAGTGGTATTAGGCAACTCAAGAATTACAACAGAGGCCCTGATGGAGGAGGGTGAGGAGGAGTTGAGTGTGTGAGAGGAACCCCAGACAGCAAGTTAGTCACAACGACCCCCTTTATAAGAACAAAACCCAAATGAATGCTAATTCATCTTTTATCTGGAAATTGGTGATTATTTCTGGGCCAGTGGGATTATTCAAGTTTTTGCTTTGATTATTTGGGTTTTCTGATTTTTAAGAAAAATTATAGACATTAATTTTTTATAAGATGAAATTATAATTTTAAAACTATATATTCTAAATTAAAATCTTGTCCAGTATATGTATATTTATACTTAAAATTTGTGTCTATATATTTTGGAATCAGCTTTGTTGAGGTGTAATTCATAGACCATACAATGAACCCATTTAAAGTATACAGTTCAGTTGTTTTTAGTCTATTCAGAGTTGTTCAACCATCACCACAGTCTAATTTTAGAACATTTTTATCATTCCAGAAAGAAACTTTGTACCTGTTAGCAGTTACACCCTTATTTTTTTTTTTTTTACCCCCCCCCCCCCCCCCCCCCCCCCCCCGCCCCATAAGCCCTAGGCAACCACTAATTTACTTTCTGTCTCTATGGATTTGCCTATTTTGGACATTTCCTATAAATGGAATTAGGTAGCCCTGGCTGGGTGACTCAGTTGATTGGAGGGTTGCCTGATACACCAAAAGGTTGTGGGTTTGATCCTGCGCCCTTGATTGGAATCGAACCTGGGACCCTTAAGTCCATGGGCCGACGCTCTGTCCACTGAGCCAAACCGGCTAGGACTCAGTGAGTATTTTGAATGAATAATAGGACTTACGTTACTGCACATTTCCATGCACGGATGAAGCTCAACCAACTGAGCCACACCCGCCAGGGCCCAATTTAATTATTTTAACACTGCTGTGGTAGGTAGTTTGGGAAGTTGTAGTTAATTTTACAGATTAAGTAAATGGAAAAGGATGAAGACCTTAGTCAGACTTATACTTTGTTTACTAAACTTTTCTGTTTTTTCAGTAAGTCTCAAATTTGGTATCCTTTTTTTTTTGTATTTATGCTTCTGCTGCTAACCGTGTTAAAACTTGGAGAAAAACAAAAACAAAACAATGATAAAAGTTGGTTATCTAAAGATACAAGCTTGTGTGAAAATATCAATCACCAAGCTATTTAGAAAGGTAGTGTTAACTTTTTCTGATCTGTAATAAACTCATTTGTATGCTGTCAGTGCTCCATATGTGTTTGGATGGTGAGCACCTTCCAAAAAGCAACTTTGAGTATCAGTTTGTTATATAATAGGATGACTTAGTCCTAAAAAACTGACTTGTGCTCTAAAAAACTTAGTCCTAAAAAACTGACTTAGTCCTAAAAAACCATCATGCCTCTGTGGTTGAGCGTCGACCTATGAACCAAGAGGTCACGGTTCGATTCCCGGTCTGGACACAGGCCCGGGTTGCGGGCTTGAATCCCAGTGTGGGGCATGCAGGAGGCAGCCGATCGATGATTCTCTCTCATCATTAATGTTTCTATCTCTCTCTCCCTTCCTCTCTGAAATCAAAAGAATAAAAATAAATAAATAAATAAAGGAATACTGTCCTAACCTTTTCACATCAGTGTTCCTCATTGTGTCCAGCAGATGCCTCTTTGTGACCTCTGGGTGTCCTGGGCCTCGCCCTGGGAATTCTTCTGCAGCAGAGTCTCTGGATGTAAGGCACAGAAATCTTCATCTTAAATGCTTTCTCTACGTTATTCTTAGTCACTCTAAAGTTTAAGGACTTTAGGAAGTAAATTTTGTATAAGTTGCAGTATTAGAAATTAATAAGATTCATTCTGGCTACAATTCTGTGTATGTTTTGTTTCTGATAAAGAATGACAATTTTTTCCCTCCAAGCTCAGTTGTAACTATCCCATACTGTCTGGTTAGGGTAGGGTTTTGGGGTCCTTATATGCCTATGCGTTTTGCTGGTTATATTATGTGTAATCAGCTAACTGCTTTTATCTTTTTACACCCTCCTGCCGCTCCCCTCCCCCCCATTTCACCATTAGCTAGGAATTAATGACTTAACTGGATATAGCATTTTACTGAAATGGCTTCTGAGTTTCTTTGAGAGTTACTTCAGGATAATAAACAGTACTTTTACCAGCGTCTTTGAATGACTTGTTGAAAGTTATTTCTGGCTTTCTCCATAGACCTCTTGGTGAAGAGAGCTGTGTTGGGCCCTAGCAAGTGTCAGAATGTTCTCTTCCAGCAGCTGGCTCTCTCCAACCCCCATTTCCCATTCCCCCTCCTTCCTTCTTTTTAAACTTGGGGACCACGTGATGGAATTAAAGATTTGTTCCACTCTGATTTTTAGGAAAATTCTACTTCATTGTTGAAGTCAACTGCGGCATTCATTAATTGGATTACAAATGGCTTATTGTAAAGCTATGTTTGTTCTTTCTTTCCTTGAAGGAATGTGTAAAACAGGGTATGTAATTTTAATAAT
The DNA here is from genome assembly GCF_000147115.1 of Myotis lucifugus. NCBI lineage: Eukaryota > Metazoa > Chordata > Mammalia > Chiroptera > Vespertilionidae > Myotis > Myotis lucifugus. The sequence goes on along the minus strand of NW_005871589.1, from coordinate 225,612 downwards.
GAATATTTTTTAGAATGGGGGGAGGCTGGCAGTTAATTTAACTCTTTGGACACACCTACAAGTTTCCCTTTATATGTTGCCCTATAAAGAATATTATCTTATAGAACAAAACATGATTTGCATTTTATAAAACCCATGATAGACTTTGTCTTTGCCCTGGGGCAAGGATGTATGTATCCCCTAGGCCCTAGGGGCTAATTAGACCTATGCTGTCCTATTATGCACATGTGACCTGACCATTTAAATTGATTAAAAGTAAATAAAAATTTAAAAATTTAGGTCAGTTGAACTAGCCACATTTCAAGTACTCATGAAGCCACATGTCACAAATGATTACCATATTGGACAGTGGTAGTAGAGATAATTCCTATCGTTGCTGAAAGTTCTCTTGGACAGTCTATACTAGACTGGCCATTTTTTAAAAAGAGAAAGAGGCAAATGAAAGGGAAAAATATTAGACCCGAATTTCTACCCTTCTTTCCATAGTGCCACATTTCCTGTCTCCTTGTACTCTTGATTAAAGTTCAGAAAAAGGTCTATTTTGAGTGCCATCACTTTGACCTTGTTTTTTCATGTTTCTGTTTCCTAGGCTGGCAGTGATGGTGAAAGCATAGGAAACTGCCCCTTTTCCCAGAGGCTCTTCATGATTCTTTGGCTCAAAGGAGTTGTATTTAGTGTCACAACTGTTGACCTGAAAAGGTAAGACGTGGTCGCGGTTATCTGAGTATATGTAGATCACTTTCAGTTTGATCCTCTCCCCGTCCCTCACTTTGTTCGCCGTATCTTCTCTAAAGAAAGTATATTGTATTAAAGTTCAGCTGATGTGTGGACAAATTGAACTTATATTAAGTATTATGGTAATTCACAATATCAGTAAATTGCATGTCGCCATTCAGTCTTTTAGGAACTCGTTGTATGTTTACCTTACATTTCAAGAGCAGCACCAGGAGCGAAGTTTTGGTGTGGATCAGTGAAATCTTCGCCATTTCTGTGTAAACATGGGTCTATGAAGAACTTTCTAAGCTGACAGCTTCTTGAGCTCAAGTTTGCTGATAAACACGTGGCCTATATCATCTAGATCCTTAAAGGCAAGAATGGGATTTTAGGAGGATAAATACAGCTAGGTCTATTTTATTTAACCTCCTTTCTAGGAATTAAAATAGGATTTTTTAATAATACAATTTCCACCATATTTGGTTAAGTATTATTGTAAAACTAGAGGCCCAGTGCACAAAATTTGTACACGGGTAGGGTCCCGAGGCCTGGCTGGCGATCTGGGCCAGTCAGGTTCCCTGCCTCCTCCTTCCCTCCTCCCTCAGCGCCCTGCCGCTGCCACTGGTCGCCTGCCATGTTCCGTGCTGCTCCCTGGTGGTCAGCGCATGTCATAGCGAGCGAGCGAACTCCAGGTCTCCCGGTTGAACTCCTGAAGGGACACTTTGCATATTAGCCTTTTATATATATAGATAAGAGCAATTATCCGTGGCTGTGATTATTCTTGCTAGTTGAAGAGTTGTTTCTAACTTTTGCCATGGAGCACAGTGGAGAGGGAGAAGGCTGAGAAGAGCCCTGATAGGTAGAAAGGTCTTTTCACTCAGGAAATCCTGTTCCTCCTGAGCTGAAGAACATTCATACTTAAAAGAAAAAAGATTTAAATCAAGGGTTAAGAACAGTTGTACCAATAGACAGTCTAGGACTCAGCAATGGAAATGTGTTCCTCTTGACACAACATGGTTTGCTGCTTATTTTTAAGCATATCAGTCATGAACAGTGTTCAAGAAAAAAACATGGATAGGCTCTCCCTTAATGGATGGCAGAATTCCCTATGTTATCCCTCCAGGCATCACAGAGAGAGAGTTTCGTGAGAGCTGTGAACTTACTCCCCGTTCTAGGTTAGCATTCCCTGGACACCTGTCAGTTCCTTACAGTTTATTCCTTACTTACTGCTAGTGCACTTATTTGAAAATATGCAGACTTAGAATTTATATATTGAAAATAAGCCTGAAATCTTCCAGGAACCCCATTAGTTATGTATATGAATGTAGAGAAGGCCTTTGGGGATAGTGAGAGTTAAAACTACAGGTTCTTTGGAAGACCTAGCTCATATCGGACAGAGCTATTGTAAGAATGAAATGATTCATGGAGTTATCCTTTGATTACTGTTTTTTTCCTACATGCATTCGCAAAGAAGTTTCCCAATATAACTTCTAAAAATAGACCATGCTGCCAGGCACACACCCTGACTGTGTCCTAAAATACATGTATTTCTGCTATTCCATTTTTGGGTTGGAGCAAGTGAGTTGACTGCCATGCTTCCAAAAATCCTTTCAACAGCTCAATACAGTGCTCGATTGGGGTACATACCAGTAATGGTATCATAAACGAAGACTGTCTGGTTCAGGAAAGGAAGTTAACACATAATGGCTATTTCAAAGTCATTGGTTTCACTTTTCATTTACAAACTTCTTAAAAGGCATTATTCCTGTAAGTTGGTTGATATTTGAGCATATGTTTAAGTGTAATGTACCCTACATGTCAAAAGTGACACATGGACCCCCAGTGTGGCTCACTTGTTGGGAGCATCGTCCTATACGTGGAAAGGTGGTGGGTTCGATTCCCCATTAGGGCACATATCCAGGTTGTGGGTTTATTCCCCATCTGGGCTTGTATGGGAAGGCAACTGATTGATGTTTCTCACATAGATGTCTCTCTCTCTCTCTCTCTCTCTCTCTCGCTCTCTCTATCTCTCTCCTCCCTCCCTCCCTCCTTCCCTTCCTCCCTCTCCCCTCACCCTCTAAAATAAATTAAAAAAATTTTTTAGAAGTGACACATAGGGAGTACAGTGAAAAATTCAGGGCCTCCTATTAGAAAATACTACCACTCAAAAAAAAGTATTTTATTTCCTAGGACTTTTTGTAAAATCAACAGAGTACACTAACATGGGAGCCTATATTTTTTAGTTTTCTTTAGAAATCTTAGATCTATAGTATATATATATTTTAAAATGGTTCTTAAGGCAATTTAAAAAATATACAAAAGCAGTACATGATAATGTGTCCCTCCACCCCTAGTCATCAACTTCTCTTCACAGATATCATTGCATTTAGAGTTGGTTTTGCCCTAGCCCGTTTGGCTCAGTGGATAGAGCATTGACCTGGACTGAAGGGTCCCAGGTTCGATTCCAGCCAAGTGCACATGCCTTGGTTGCCGGCTCAATCCCCAGTGCGGGGAGTGCAGGAGGCAACCGATCAATGATTCTCATCATTGATGTTTCTATCTGGCTATCCCTCTCCCTTCCTCTGTGAAATAAAAAAAAAGAAGAAAAAAATATATATTTAGAGTTGGTCTTTATCTTTCCAGTCCTTTTCTATGAGTTTATTCACTTATAGTCTTTAGTTAGATTTCAAAGAGAAAGTGAACATTGGCTCAAAAAAAAACCCTGTAAAATCAAATTGTCGCAGAGGAATACAGCATCCTGTAGTGAAAAGTACCTTTCATGATATAGTCTTAACTATGACTAATGATAGGAAGCTGTGTGGGAGAAAATGCCCGTAGTGCTTATTTTCCTGCTTTTTTCTGATGAATTGCCTAATTCCTCAGTGGGAAGTACTGATCCCAGAAGAAGCGTGGTGAGCAATAGAACTTTCCTGAGAGCTATTTAAAAACCCACTCTATGCTGTGAAAAAATTATTGTTACATGACATTTCATCCATTACAATCAAGCCAGGTCTGGCACAGTGTGACGCGTTCTCTTTGAATCTCAATTGGTGTTAATGACTGTGCTGGTGGTATTCATGTGCCCTGTGAAACTTGGAACAATCTCCCACCGCTTGCCTGCTAGTGCTGCCTTCATGCTTCAGTGTGGGAGTCCGTTTTAAACCTAATTTCCTGTTCATGCTACAATCGCATTACAGAACTTTTGGATTCAAAACAGTGCCCAAGCTTTAGGAGGAATTTAGGTTTTACATCAACCACCATTTGAACAAAAAGTTCAGATAAATAAGTGGAAATATTAAAATTTGGGGCGAATGTTTAAAGATGTTATCACATATCGTCAAAGGGGAACAACCGTGCATAGTAGCAAGTATCAGGGGTAGAGACCTGGTTCTGTTTGGAGAGAGCCCTGGGACCTTGGGCAAGTGTCTCATCTGGGAGGTCAGTTGTCTCATTTTTAAATTCAGGAAAAAGGAAGAGAAACTAACATTTCTTCAGTCTATTATGTGCTAACCATTGTTCAGGGTACTTCTTACCACTCTTACTAAACCATTTTCAGACCTGCTACTGAGTGTAATTCTTTTTTTTTTTTTTTTTAATAACATGGCTACTATAGGGTCTTCCTGGCTGACAGGTTCCTGGCAGCGATCAAGATCTTTATTTGAAGACTTACACTATCTTCATTATGCCCAGAAGTTCCTAAATCAGAGATTAGCATCTTTAGAGCCCAGATAAACCTGAGATGTAGGCAAGGAAGAGAAAAGAAAGTATGAGAACGGAGAGGGAGAGAAAGAGAGAAAAAGAAAGAGAAAGAAATTGAGACACTGACTTGGCAATAGCTGGGTGTGGCCATATTTTGTCACATACTTGTTGGGGGAAACTCTGGTTTTGAGAAATGAGAGTAGAAATGATAACTTTTAAGGAATTAACTTTATTGTAAAAGCAGTGATATCTGCTATATTACTAGCGAGTAAAATCTCCCTCCATGGTATTCTCTGAGAAGAGAAAGTAAATTGGAGACCACTTTTTAAAAGTCTGAGAAATACATGTTTCCATTTCCTCATCCCCACCTTAAACACTGAAACTATTTCCTCTGCAGTGTCATTACTGATTCTCTTGTTTCAAATGTCAACATACCAAATGGTAACATATTATGTGAGTCAGACTCACATGTAAGTTGCCATAATAATGACATAAAGGTTTAGAAGATTATGGTAGTTTAATCTTTCACAATTTAGTAATAGTTTAAGATGTTACAATGAAATGATAAAACTAATAGTTCTGCATATCTTAAGGGCCGTTATAAACTTAGAACAACGTCTGATTTCAAAATAGATCCCTTACATAGTTTGCTTTCATTATCATGTCTCTGTGGTTCTAACTTTCTGAAAACAGCTTTCAGCAAGTTGAGAGGTCAGTTTGATTTCCAGGTAGTTCCTCAGAAAGAGCCGTGTGACTGAGACACACAGACTAGATGGATGGAACAGGCCAGCCTTTTAGAGAGATCATCCACTTCCTACCGCTGGCCAGTCAGGAAAGTACAAACTCCATTCTTCCCCTTTGTACATTTGATTTGAGTTACAGGAAGCCCTGTTAATCCTAACAATCCAAGATATGTGTCTCACCAATGCATCCTGAACCATGTATATTCCGTGTGCACATGTGTGTGTTTGTGTGAGAGAGACATACATAGAGATAGACAGAGGGAGAACTTGGCTCCCATGTGGCTTTATGTTGTTTTTTAAGATAATTTCAAAGATGATAAACCCTGTTGAGGCCACTAAGAGCTGAATTAGAAATATGTTAGTGGATATTTTTCTATTGGAAAGTAGCAAAGCTAGTGAAGAATAATTCATAGGAGTACATTGAAATAAATAAAGGATTTGTGATGTTAACTTGTGTTTGCCTGTTTGCTTTGTAGTGTCCAGTATTCTCTTGATTTGTGTGAATTAATATTATGCCTTGAAACTCGGAGCCTTCAAAAGGAAAGGGGAAGTTCTACATACTTAGTATTTTTTCTCCATTTAGTGAGTCACCTAATTACAGACAGGTCATCTTAAGAATCAGCTTCAGTGTCCTGTGGCTGTGCCGCACTCCTCTTACACGAGGCAGCTGGAACTGAGCCACCAGCCCCACGTCCTCCAGTTGTTGCAAGTGTACCCAATTAAATTTTAACTGACATTAAGCCACTTAAGTTGCTTAAAGTATTAGCTCCGGTAAGGTTCCTCCTTTGAATTTCTTTCTTTCCCTCTCTGTTTATTGTTTGTCTGTTTCTCTTTATTTTATTTTCTTCACCTGGGAACAAAATGGGAGAGAACAGAATATATTTTTTTTTAATCTAAAATATTCCTACTATGAAAAAAAAAAGGTCTACTTTGATAAGTAACATTAAAAGTAAAAAAAAAAATCCAGCCCTGGCTGGTGTGGCTCAGTTGTTTGAGTATCGTCCAGTGTACCAAAAGGTTGCTGGTTGATTCCCGGTCAGGGCACATACCCAGGTTGTGGGTTCGATCCCCAGTTGGGGTGTGTGCCTGAGGCAACCAATAGATGTTTCTCTCTCACATCTGTGTTTCTCTTTCTTTCTTCCCCACTTTCCTTTCCTCTCTAAAATCAATAAAAACATTAACAAAAGAATGAAAAAAGTCCCCCAAACATTGAAGTATATTTTTTGCTCTTATCTCAAGGCATGAATTCTGTGTACTTTGCTTTTTCTGGATATGTCACACAAGGTAAACATTTGAATGAGTTTGACTGAATTGTTGAATATTTATTGAAGGCCTTTCATGATATAAACCAAATATTTATACATTTTTAGCCATTTCCTATCAGTTCAGTTTCATTTATCTCACACTGCAGTTCTTGAAATGTTAAGTGTTTGTAAAGCATCTGTAAAATGAGCCTTTGTGGGTCAAACAAAACACCCGAGGCCTCTGAGTGCCAGGTGAGAACTAGAAGTTGAATCTTAGATTCTCTTTGCTTGATGACTTGATACACCTTCTGTCCAATTTGACCACTGTTTTTGTTTAACAGGAAGCCTGTAGACCTGCAGAACTTGGCTCCTGGGACCCATCCACCATTTATAACTTTCAACAATGAAGTCAAAACAGATGTAAATAAAATTGAAGAATTTCTTGAAGAAGTCTTATGCCCTCCCAAGTGAGTATTAAAGAAAAATGCATGGAAATTCTTCCATCTCTTTAAAGCTTTGTCTTGACTGGTACTTGAGTTAAATTCTCACAGTGTTAAGTTGGAATGACCAGGACTTCCCTTCATTTATTATAATTCCACACAGATGTCAGAATTGGCTTCTGGCGAGGCCAGTAGCTACATTAAGAAAGGTAGGAATCTAATTAGGTAGGATGCTGTAGAGGACATGGTGTAAGATAGGCCAGGAAAGACTGGTTATTAGAGGGACATTGGTTCTAAGTTTAAAGAGAAGTTTAGGGAGGAGAAAAGATGGGGAAAGACAAATTTAAACTGAACTCAGCCAGGATGTATAAGCAGGTGTGTGGTGCAGGTTGCTGGGGGATTTCTTACCAGGTCATTTCAAAGGTAACGTTCTGAAGCTACCACCCAAGGGAATTGACTTTTTAGACTGTGTCCCTGGGATTAATTTTCTATTTATGTATTTCTTTGAGGTGTTCTAGATCCCCAAGTCCTACATGGTTAACAGTTTTGTAGGTCTATTTCCTATAATGTAAAGTACAGTTGTAGACTAGATGAACTCTCATGACAGTTACCTAAGATGCAGATAGGCAGTTTTGCATCATACTGTAATCTTGGCATAGGTTTAAAGAATTACTGAATTCTTTTAGGCTTTTCCAGTTTCATTATCTTCAAAACTGAAAAAAAAAAAAAAATTCCCCCCCCCCCCCCATGCCTTTCTTGCTAGTTACCATCGTTTATCTTCTATATCCAGATAAATTTCCCAGGAATGGTATTATTGAGTCAGGTTTCCAAAATAACTAATGACTCAATATTCATTCATTCACTCACTGTGCAAACAGTTATTGGGCAACAGAGCCTTGTGGACACAATAGTGAATAAGCCATAGTTCCTGCAGCACAAATATGGATGGTGGTAGTGGTGGTGGTGGTGGTTTGGGAAAGTGAGTCGATCAACTGTAACTGAAAAATAAATGATTAAATGGCAAAAAAGAAAGAGAGGGAATCGGGAAAGGCTTTATAGATGATACTTGAATTAAACTTTAATTTTTAAAAAGTGGCATTCACCAGGTGAGGGAAGGAGTGGCAATCATTCTAGGCAGAAGAATAATTTTGTATCAATAGTGGTTTTTTTGGAGACCTGGAGGTATCTAACCCATCTTCCATTATGAACAGAATTGGCCTCTGTTTAGCAATCTTGTACTAAGCTTAAAATTTCATTTTCTTAATCCTGTATTATAAAAGCTTATCCTCTGCCTTCCTTCCTGTTTTTCTAAGAGCTTCAAACTTCTTTTACCTCTACTTATCAGGAGTCCAAACCTTCCTTCCATCCTAGTAAAGTTTCTTCAGACCAACACTAATAAAACTGTGTCTTGCCTTTTCTTCCAGACCTTGTATATAAGCAGAATACCAATAAATCAAAACTGGGATCTTTGTATTTGCAAAATGTAAATTGTAGGTTTATACATATTAGTAAGGAGCTGTTACAACCGTATATTCAACTTAGTAGAAATAACTTATGAAAGAATGTTGCATCATAGAACCTACTAGATCCCTTTTTATTTTTAAAAGTCTGTCAGCCCCGAGGGAAGTTCCACATTTGTCTGCTTGTCCTCAGACAGTAATGAAAGCGATCCTCCTCTCCTGTAACTGTAGATCATTGTATCAACATTACATTATAAACAGAGGAACAGTCTGAATGAATGACTTGCCATCCTCTGTGAAGAAAACTGTGTTTTGTCTGAAGTGTTTAATGTGTAAATTCTCCCAAGATAGGACATTTTCTTATATTTTCATATAGTCTTCATCAACAGCAACAACAAAAATAAATTTTTTTTTAAAGGGGAGAATGATGATTTTCATTTTTATTTTAATATATATTATATTGATTTTTTACAGAGAGTAAGGGAGAGGGATAGAGAGTTAGAAACATCGATCAGCTGCCTCCTGCACACTCCCTACTGGGGATGTGCCTGCAACCAAGGTACATGCCCTTGACCGGAATCGAACCTGGGACCCTTGAGTCCGCAGGCTGACGCTCTATCCACTGAACCAAACCAGTTAAGGCCAAAAATAATTTTTTATTAGACCTTCTTGTTATTTTTCTCAGAGGAAATGGACATTAAGATAATAGATCTAATACCAGCATATTCCGGTTTCTTCACGTCCAGTCCTCTGTAAGACATCGGTTTTTGAATTGGACCACGGAAATAAACATTTTCACTTTGCTTTTTATACATAGAAATTTCAGCCTCATTTTGTTTGGATGTATTCATACAGATACTTTAACCAGAGATGGTCTTTCCTTTCAGTTTAAATAATTTAATTTAAAACTTGGAGATCTTTCTGTTATAAAGGGTTCACGGTGTGCTAAATTCTCTTTAAGGGTAATTTCTTTGCTTTTATGTTGTAGGTTATAATCTAAAGAGAGTTCCTAAATAGTTTTATAATTCACTTAATTTAGAAAGGAGCGTTTTTGATGTTGCTAATACTTCTGCTGTTATTAACTAACATTCAAGTGCCATTATGTGCCTTGTGTACAGTGCATTAATGGATTATTTTGTGGATTATCTCAGTCTTCAAAGACTTCGTGAAGAACCCGAAGATGAGTAATCCAAACAATTTGTCCAGGGTTAATGGTGGCAGAGCTGACGTACTTATTCCAAAGCCAGGTCTATGTAACTTCAAAAACCTATGTTTCTCCTGTTGTCTTCTTTCTGATTCTCATTTCGTTGAGTTTGACTTTTATAAGAGGTGAAATGTGTCTTTAAGTGGGATTGTGCATTAAAGAGTACCAAATTGAAGGCTAGCTCACGCTTAAAGGAAGGGTCGAGAAATCCTAGAAAATTTACTTTACTCTGATGAGCAGGCTGGACTGAAGGTGGTTGTCACACTGAATTTAATGAGTCCTTTTTAAAAAGTAGGTGAGGTTTAACTTCTGACGAGCTTTTGTTTATATGCAGTGCAGCAGCATGTTTGGATTGGGAATTCCTTCCCTTCCGTGGGCGCTGCAACCCGTGATGTGAACTGCTCAGCAGGCAGCATAGTCGTCTCTGTCACGCAGAATTGTATGGAGAGGAGGACCAGGAGGAGACGGGTTTCTGGGACTGTGACCTGCATTCCTCTCCCTCTCCTTTGTTGTTCTGTGGCATTCCGGGACCATCCTGCTCACTGTCATTTCTCTAGAACAGGTAGACCTTCAGGTCCTTAACTCTGCTGATCCTCCTCACAAAATTGTAAGCCTTCTTGTTTCCAAATAGGATGAGGCGAAGGCAGAATTGTTGTACAAGCTGGTAGACTAAAACCTAGCATTTCTAATAAATGTTTTTGGCATTTGATGATAATGAGAACAGAGTGTTTTTATGTGAGCACTTCTGGTTTAGCCATGACAAATATAAATACAGGCAACTGTCTGTTCTAGAGTTGTTTTGCATTTACAGACGAAATGAAAGCTTAACTCAAGCAGCTTTTGCTGGTCAGTGTAACTATAGGTTTTAAGAAGAAACTCTCTTTTTTCTTCGATGGGGAAAGTGTTTATGGTTTTGTTTTTAGTTCCCCTTGCTTGAATGAAGGAACTACTTTGCCTCCTCCATCCCACCCCCCGCCCAAAAAAAGCTTTCAAGAAGCTTTGAAACTTGGAATTTTAACTGAAGCAGGACTGTACACTTGGCTAACTTACTGATAAAAGGATAGAAGGATAGAGAAAGCTAGATAATTTTGGAGAAGAGCTCCCAAAGGTATTATGAAGCCTTTTAAAAAAATGAGAAATACAGGCAATGAAAGTTGAATGTATTCACCTGGAAAGCTGATGAATATCCTTTTGGGATCCTCCCCTGCGACTTCCAGATAAATACCCTCAAGACTGAGGACCCAGCCCGGCCGGTGTGGCTCAGTGGTTGAGCGTCGACCTATGAACCAGGAGGTCAGGGTCTGATTCCCAGTCAGGGTACATGCCCAGGTTGTGGGCTTGGTCTCCAGTACGGGGCATGCAGGAGGCAATCGACAAATGATTCTCTCTCATCACTGATGACTCTATCTCTCTCTCCCTCTCCCTTCCTCTCTGAAATCAATTAAAAAAAAAAAAAGACTGAGGACCCAGTGCTGCTGTCTGTAGAGTTTCCCCCCACCTTTCCCCTCCCTCTTCCCTTGGGGGCATCATCTTTGTCTCTTTTTAAAAAAATATATTTTATTGATATTTTTACAGAGAGGATGGAGAAGGAGAGGGATAGAGAGTTAGAAACATCGATGAGAGAGAAACATCAATCAGCTGCCTCTTGCACACCCCCCACTGGGGATGCACCCGCAACCCAGGTACATGCCCTTGACCGGAATCGAACCTGGGACCCTCCAGTCCGCAGGCCGACGCTCCATCCACTGAGCCAAACCAGTCAGGGCTTCCTTGTTGCTTAAGTTCCAGGGGCCCTTTTTTTTTTTTTTGCCTCTGTAACTTGTTTCCTAAGCTGATTTCTTCTACCTCTCTGATTTTCTAAATAAACTTTCTCAGACAAAAAAAAACAAAGTTAAATATATAAGGATAATTTAATAAGCTGTATAACCAGACTTTATTCTTACATTAGTACGAGAAAGGAGAAAATATATGAAACCTTTCCTAAAATGATGGAAATATTATTAGCTAGTCTACCATTAATACAGAGTAAAGAACTAATCTAAAAGTCTAAATACCCAGTATGCTCATGTCCATTCTATGATTGACACATAGCCTTTTATTAACTAGTTGCCTTCCTTTTGTTAAATGTTAAAATGAATGTTCACAATAATTGAAAATTATTGTTTTATCAAGCTGTTAAAACTAATAATAATTGATGACTTATTAAAATCCAGTGTTATGTTTTAATAGTTTTTTAAAATATATATTTTTATTGATTTTAGAGAGGAAGGGAGAGAGATATAGAAACATCAGTGATGAGAGAGAATCATTGAGCCGGAAATCTGGGCATGTGCCCTTATAGGAATTAAACCATGACCTCCTGGTTCATAGGTCAACACTTAACCACTGAGCCACACTAGCTGGGCTGATTTATGTTTTAACAACACTGCACGTGAGGACTGGAAATACGTGTGTTTTAGTTTGGGGAAACTTTTAATCTAGTGACTAGAGCTGGAAAATAATTCCTTTTAGGCAAAATGAAACATTGAGAAGGTCTCTTGTAGCTATAGTATTGTATGCATTAAGTTAACACACACTTAATGGTTTGTCTTGGAAGGGAAAAACAGGGCATGTTTAACCTGCTTTAGAGACAGTGTTTAAAAAAAATTTTAATAGCGTCTCTTTCCATATGAATAAGGATATGCTGATTGACAGTCCTTCACTCTTACCTGTTCATCAAAATAGATCTCTACCAAGTGTGCTCATATAGAAATGCTCATCATTACATCCCCAACACTTAGTACAATGCCTGACACATAATAGATAATAATTAGAATTATTATGTATGAATAGTGAATATATACATGATCTGTAGAAATATCATGTATGAAGGGTGAATATGTACATGATCTGTAATGTAAGCCTGCCTTCCTGTAAGTTATTTTGGAAATTATGAAGTTTACTTTAGTAGAAAAAGTTGGTACAGCTAAATATTGGTTGGGGAAAAGAAGACTAATTTTGGAAACTTGGCTAGAGAAAGACATAAATGTATTTGGATAGGCATTTATGTTCCTTGCACTATTTTTTTTTTGTTGGAATGAGTCAATGAAGGTACTGTATTACCAGTGGTGAAAGCATTTAAGTTGGAAGTTGGTTGTTTTTGTAGTTAAGGGAAACCCAGGGATGTTGAAGAAGGGATTAACTGTTACAGCTCAGGTAGGGAAACAAACAAAAAAAAGTGTGTGGGGATAAGGTTTTCTATAGATGGGAAGAAAAAAACATACATACGCAATATATATATGTATATATAAAAGCTCAGGAGAAATTAACTTACTATAATTTTTCACTAAAAATAGTTATTTAAATACTTTTGTTTATAAGAGAAATCTTTAAGCTTAAAAATTGAGAGATATTAAAAAAGAAAGATAGCTTGAACATATAAATGTTTCATAGATATTTTATATTCTTCTTACCCATATAGAATACTGTGTCCTATCTATCTATCTATCTATCTATCTATCTATCTATCATCTATCTATCTATCTATTTATTTATTATTTTAAAAATTGATTTCAGAGAGGAAGGGAGAGGGAGAAAGAGATGGAACATCAGTGATGAGAGAGAATCATTGATTGGCTGCCTCCTGCACACCCCCTACTGGGGCCTGAGCCTGCAACCCAGGCATGTGCCCTTGACCAGAATTGAGCCTGGGACCCTTCAGTCCGCAGGCGGACACTCTATCCACTAAGCCAAACCAGCTAGGGCTACTGTGTCCAATTTTTAGAAAATATATTATTTCTTGAATTCAAAATAGTAAAGTGTAAAAAATAATGACTATAAGAACTAACCTGAAACCACACCTCGCAATTGAACTAAATTTCTATCTAAAAATACCTCATCTTCATCTTTAATTTAAAGTGGTAAAACAGTACCTTAAAATATATAAATAAATCTAAATTATAGTTCAATATAAGATATTTTTCTAAAGTCGTACTGCCCCGAAAGCCCATTTTCCGGTGAAGTTTTGGAGGGCCTTTTAGCAGATAAACCTTTCCTAAAGTGGTTCTTTGAGTCTGAATTCCTTTAGCTCTGAGTCCCTGGAGCTGATGCCAGAGGCAAGAGCAAAGTGTTAAACTTTTTTACATGTACTTTCCAATTTGAGGAAAAAACATATGAGTATGTGTGTTTGAAATTGAAATATGTAAGATACACATTTGTGTCATTTTTTTTTTGAAGCTGTTGTGTCACTAATAACTTCTCCAAGTAGGAAAACTTTGTAACAACACAACTGAGCACTTGCTAGCAAAATTCCCGCCATCTTATTTTTCTGTTGCCCAGTGCCCCTTACAAAATTTAATATAGAAGAGGTTTTGGAAAGTCCTGAGTAGGGTCATCTGAAGTGAGTGATCTGCCTTTCGCTGCCTTTGCCCCTAACCCTCTGGATGAACAAGATGCTGACCAGCCTAGACTTTGCTGCTGTCAGGGTTCTCTGGCGCTGCTGCCCAGGGCTGGTTCAGGGCACCACACACCAAGCATCGGGCTAGCATTCCTACTTAAGAAAGCTCTGCGGCTGGAAGAATGTGAATTCTTAACTTGATTTAATTGCTGTGACTCTAAATTCATGTTCAAATAGCCACATATCACTAATGGGATACCGATTGGACAGTTCAGATACAGAATATTTCCATCGTCACAGAAAGTTTCCTTAGCGCCGCTCGAGGGATCTCTTTCTAAAGTGCCCACTGGCTTGGCACAAGTCTCTGAACAAGTAGACAGTCTCCTCAGCATTTTAGTTTGTAAAACGTAGGTGGAGTGCGGATACCTTTTGATTGCCAAGAATATTAATGTGTGAACAAAAACACTGTGCAGAGCTTTGTTTCCTAAGGAAAAAAAAATCTTAAAAATATCCTAGAAAACAGCCCGACTGGCATGGCTCAGTGGTTGTGTCGACCTATGAATCAGGAGGTCAGGGTTTGGTTCCCGCTTGGGGCACATGCCCAGGGTGTGGGCTCGATCCCCAGTGTGGGGCTTGCAAGAGGCAGCCAATTGGTGATTCTCTCTCATCGTTGATGTTTCTCTCTCTCTCTCTCTCTCTCTCTCTCTCTCTCTCTCTCTCTCTCCCTCTCCCTTCCTCTCTGAAGTCAGTAAAAATATATTTTTAAAAAGTATCCTAGAAAACAGATGATGGTATTTCTTAGAGTAATAATAACTATTAAAAGATGTCTAGTAACTGCTAGCACAATGGTTTGTTGATTGAGGGGATTTATGCTAACGTATCTTTGGGGGATCTGTAATACATTATCACTTTTCCATTTAGGTACTTAAAGCTTTCGCCAAAGCACCCAGAATCAAATACTGCTGGAATGGACATCTTTGCCAAGTTCTCTGCATATATTAAGAATTCAAGGCCAGAGGCTAATGAAGGTAAAAAAGAATGTTTGGATTATCACTGCAAAAAAAAACCAAAAAACAACCACCCCTATTATGAGAATGATTATAAATGAATACTTTGGAGTCCGGACATTCCCATATGTGTTAAAAACTGGCTTTCACAGTTGATCAGAGATTTGAGAAAAACCAGGTTAAGTCCTTAGCTCATGGGACAGTACCTAGCAATATAGTAGGTGTGTGATAAAATGTTTATTGAGAGAATTTGTTCTCATATTGTGTGAAGGGAGCTATGCAAAGAACTAATGGCGCATCAGAAACAATGGATTGAGCCCTAACTGGTTTGGCTCAGTGGATAGAGCGTCAGCCTGTGGACTGAAGGGTCCCAGGTTCGATTCCGGTCAAGGGCATGTACCTTGGTTGCGGGCACATCCCCAGTAGGGGGTGTGCAGGAGGCAGCTGATCGATGTTTCTCTCTCATCAGTGTTTCTAACTCTCTATCCCTCTCCCTTCCTCTCTGTAAAAAAATCAATAAAATATATTAAAAAAACATAAACAAACAAACAAAAAACAATGGATCGATGGCGCTTAATTTAAACCATTACTAAATCTTGTTTATTGTTAGGTGCCAGCATTCTAAAATCAGCCTCAGTGGGTTTTTGTGCTAATTATCCTTACAGAGCAATTTTTGGATTTGCTCTAAGAGAGCCTTTAGACTCACCAGCCTTTCAAATTTCTCTGCATCCTAAAAGTAGGATTTTAATTTCAAGTCACATTTTCATGGTGAGAATGGTTTAGGTAATAGGGATGAGATTTTCTTTTATTTATTAAAGGACACACTCTCTCATTAGTTCATTCACCAAACATACCTGCAGCTCAGGCATGTGTCCTGATCAGAATCAAATCGTTAACCCTTCAGAGCACGGCAGGATGCCCAAGCAACTGAGCCACATTGGCTGGGCTGAAAGAGGTCCCATTTAATGAACCTGTTTAACCCCACCATCCACTAATTTCCCTTTTTCTTTCCTTTGGGATGTTAAGAAACTGTATAGGGAGAGCATTAGTATTTAATTAAGACTAACAACAATAACCAAAAAGCTAGCTCCTAAAGGTTTTAATCATCATTTTTATTTTTGTTTTTATTTATTGATTTGATTTTGTTCCACTTATTTATGCATTCATTGATTGATTCTTGTGCCCTGGCTGTGGATGGAACCAGCAACCTTGGGGTATCAGGATGACGCCTTAACCAACTGAGCCACCTGGTCAGGGACTCCACCATTGTCTTACAGGGGTGGGGAACGTCCTGTCTGTGGGCAAAGGCCCGTGAAATCATTTGGTCTGGCCCTGCCAAGGCATTGGGGGTGAGTTAATTAAATGTTTGACCAAATATAACAGGCTAATTTTTTAAGCTGATAATTTTGTATGGCCCTCGGATAATCTTATAAATATCCAAATGGCCCTTGGCAGAATAAAGGTTCTCCACCCCTATAGACTGTTGAATTTTTTTTTCATATATATTTTCCTATTTAAAGAAGAAATATATGAATATGTGATACTTAAATATATAAAATATACATTTGTGTGCTTTTTGAATACAAAGCTGTTGTGTCACTAATGACTTTTCAAAGTAGGAAAACTTTGTAACAACACAACAGAGCACTTGTTACCAAGATTCCTGACATCTTATTTCTCTGCTGCTCAGTGCCACCCTTACAAAATTTAACATGTGGGAGAAACTTCTGAGTGTAGGGTGATCTGAAGTGAGTGATTTGCCTCTTGCTGTTTTTTTGTCCCTAACGCTGTGGGTGACCCTAGACGGGTTCTTTTGGGTAGGAGTTTATGGCAGCAAATGGCCAAGAGTATGAAAGCGGGGTCGGGTGGGGTGGGGGATCAGAGCTGTTTAAGCAAGAATAACATTTTTAAAAAAATTGAAACAGTTGCTGATTTCCTTATCATTTAGACAGATTTCTAAGCTTTTCAGGCTTTTAAAAAATTATGATTACATTTTATAAATTAGTATTGAATTTCAATGGTTCCTGGAATAATTCATATTCGCTGCATGAAATGTTTTTCTACAGTGAAGGGAGAAAAGGGAGAAGGTCAGTGCTCAGGCCTGGCTTACATCTGTTAAATACGTTCGAGAGGCTGTCTTGTTTGGGAGCAGCTCTCCTTCGTAATTGATTTTTTTTCTGACTCGTGTTTCTGTCTAAGCCTTTTCCACACTAAGTAAACAGTTACACTGGAGCACGCTCTGTCTGCAGTTTCTATACTCTTCTACCTTTCCTTTTCTTTTTTTTTTTTTCTTTTTTTTTTAAAATATATTTTATTGATTTTTTACAGAGAGGAAGGGAGAGAGAGAGAGAGAGAGTTAGAAACATTGATGAGAGAGAAACATCAATCAGCTGCCTCCTGCACATCTCCCACTGGGGATGTGCCCGCAACCCAGGCACATGCCCTTGACCGGAATCGAACCCGGGACCTTTCAGTCCGCAGGCCGACGCTCCATCCACTGAGCCAAACCGGCCTCGGCCCTTTCCTTTTCATAAAACTGTCTTTTATATCCAGATGCTCTTGCTGCATAGTTCTTGGAATGCTCTTAGTTAAATCATAATGTTTTCATTTCTCTTTGTGGCTTTTGGAAGCTGGAGAGTGGTTGAATTTCTTTTGACACTTGGTGGGGAGGAGAGGAAAAAAATGTGTTTGCTTAAAAAATTGCTTTGGTGGACAGGTTTGGGGGCAGAGAATGAGTCATTTAAGTATAGCTTTGTATTCTATTTTTTCCTAATAATTTGTTACTGTCTTAAGTAGCCACCTATGCTTACTGTCCTGAGAATTCTGTAACCAATAAGAACAAACAACAGTGGATTGCACAGTGCATAACTTAGAAGGCCTTATATTAAATTACCTGTTGGTAAATAAGAATTCCAGTTGCTAAGCAACTTCTCCCCACAGGGGCCTGTCACTGCCATGAGACTTTAGAAAACAATGTTCCAAATAATTTTGTACCTTAATGGGTCTCCCTTATGTATATTTGTTGCAAGTCTCTTACCTGTCTCATACAATTAAATGCCTTAAATAAGCACAGTAAATGAATGATCCACCTCCTTATTTCTCCAAATAATGAACAACTTACATAGAGATGGATTTGTTATTTTATATGGTAAGTCATTATAGGCAGGTCTTTGATTAGTTTTACCAGCCTGTGAAATATTTTATAAACTCTAATATTTTACAAAGCTTTGGGCAATTTTAAGACCTCATTCTCAGTAAGGGATTAAATGCCTAGATGCTACAGTATTTTAGGTTGGGGTCCAAAGTAAACATAAGATTTAAAGAATAAAATAAACACTGATGATAGATAAATTGAGAGATAGAGAGATTGATAGGTAAAATATATAATTCTTTTGGTAACACGTCCAAGTTGGTTGGGAGTAAGAGTTTGTGAAATCTTTTGAAGCATTAAAGGAGATTAATGAGTAATTCCTTTTACGGGGATGGGTTAGGTACGACCTGTCCCAAATCTGTTTATCCCTCCAGTTAATTTATATAACTTATTAAGCCCCCAAATGTAACTAATAGATAATTTATTAGTCTGTTTGGTATTTATAATATTCTTCATTTCCCTGAATTTACTAGTGATGAAAACCTGCCATTATATGCTCTGAAGCATATTCCTTAATGTCCAAATTCCTATTTTTAAATGGAGGAATTGAATCTTTAGGTTCTAATGAGTTCCTATTCATTCAAGATTCATTCTCCTTCCCTTCCTCTCTTTCTGGAAAAGTGGAATCAGAGGATGATTGTTAATCATTATAGCTATGAAACTGCATTATATATTTAACCATCTTTAAATACGCACTACTTCTCGTGTTTTCCTCTAATGTGTTACCTAGCCTTTAAACATTGTTTATGTCAGATTATCCTTTATTAAAACTAGCAGGAGATTTAAAATATAGTTTTATCCATGTAAGTGTTCATAATTTCTGTTTTCTTCTTTGTGAATTGTATTGTTTTCTACAACAATTAGGGACTTGTTACATTTAATGGTTTCTGCCTTATGTTTACTCATTCGAATTATGCAGGTAATAGAGTTATGCCTGCTTATTTAAAAAGTTCAAGTAGTATAAATACAAATTTAATAAAATTTCAGTGATCCTTAATCACATTGTGTAATCTCTCCCCAACAGTACACATCCTTTTTTCTATGTAATTTTGCAGTGTACATAAATGTGTGTTTATATATTTACATTATGCACTTGTCTTTTTCACATATTATGTGGCGGAAATTCTTTAGAATATCGAACTTTACTTCATTGCCTAAGAAATGCTGCTCAATATTTCATAACATGGATTTTTAACCATATCCCTGTTGATAGACATTGAGATTGTCTCCGGTTTTTTTCATTATGACAAACAATACTGCCTTGTACTAGATCCCAAATAGGTTAAAACATTTTATTCTCCAAAAGTGTATACCAGTTAATATTTCCACTAACGTGAAATTTTGTATTCATTTCCCCATACTTCTGAGCCTGGTGTGTGCATGTGTGCTAATCTTAAATTTTGCTGTGTTCTCTTAGGCAAAAAAGGGTGTTTTGATTTCCATAATTTAAAACTGACTGTATGGCTTCTATTATATGTACTCATTTTTTTGAGAGCCTTTGAAAGACCTTTTTAGAGATGCGAGTGTTACTACAGCAGGGGTATTGGAGAACAATAGTGCTACTTATTAATTACAAAAGACAAGGAGCTACTTTCTGGTGGCTAGCTACTGCCTCCTAGTGGTTAATCTTTACATTTTCTTATTCTCAACCAACTTCAAATTCCTTTGTGATGGTTTCAAAACTTGTTTATTAAATGATGCTCTTTAGTGCCTTTCGATACTTCTATTTTTCTTTATTTTGTTGGCCATCCGTTATATTGACACATAAAAATTGTAGCAAACTAATTCAGCATTCTTTGTGTTCACTAATATACCTTTTATTCTGACATTTTTAACTTTGAAAAATTACCCAAGATTCTAGTCAGGTACAACAATTCAACTTGATTGCAGGTGCTGTGCTAAGCCCAGAATTATAGAAAGAACAATAATTGTAATGTTTTGCTATCTTAATTTTAGTTCGTGCCTTACATCTGGGATCCTAAGCATCATATGACATAAACCTTGTAAATTTAAGATATTTTATTTTCTATTGGATACATTTGAAAATTAATTCATAAAAAGGATTTATTTAGAATAGGTTGAAGATTACTAGCTTGCTCACTTGCCAGACCACTCAGATCCATTTCAGACATCATTTCAGTGTTTAAATTTAGGCAATGTTATCTTCCTTACTGGCCATGCTTCTGTTCATTGTAATCATACAAGGGAGAAGTTCATGATTTAGTAGACTATTAGTTTAGTGTAAACCAGCCCTGAGTTTAAAAATATAAAGGTTTTAAAATGTAATAGTAATAGAAAGTACCTGTATCAAGGACTGAACATAACTAATAAATTTTTCTTTCTTTCTATTGAATTGATTGGAGTGACACTGGTTAACAAAATTATATAGGTTTAGGTGCACACATCCGCACAACACATCATCTGTACACTGTATTGTGTGTTCACCATACCAAGTCAAGTCTCCTTCCATCACCATATATGCCCCCTATACCCTCCACCTCCCTTCTGCCCCCTCCGCCTGGCAATTACCACACTAATACATTTTTAAAAAGCATATTAAAAACTACAAGATATTCAGTGATACTGCCTTTTTTGCATTTAAAAATTTTTTTGTGCAGTCTTTTATTTTTAGCTCTCATGGAAATTTAGACAATTATAATCATTATCCCAATGTTTCTGTGGTAAACTTGGTCTGTAACATTACATTCGTTTCCAGGTGTACAACATAACAATGTGATCTTTGTATATGCTATAATCACCACAATAATTCTAGTTTCACCCTTCACCAATTTTGCCCATTCCCCAACCTCCTTTCCCTCTAATAACCATCCATCTATTCTCTGTTTCTATGAGTTTTGTTTGTTCATTTGTTTTGCTCTTTAGATTCTACATATAAGTTAAACAATATGGTCCAGGCATACCTCAGAGATACTGTGGGTTCTGTTCCAGATCACTGCAATAAAGCGATATCTCAGTAAATGAGTCACATGAACTTTTGGCTTCCCAGTACATATAAAAGTTATGTTCCTACTATAATCTAGTGAGTGCACAAGTCTTTTATGAATCATAATCTTTTTGCAGTGCAGGGTCTTGACTCCATGTTGGCAGCTGACTGATCAGGGTGGTGGTGTGGCTATGGCAGTTTCTTACAATAAGAACAATGAAGTTTGCCTCCTTGGCTGATTCTTCCTTTCCTGGACGGTTTTTCTGTAATATGTGATGCTGTTCGATAGCATATTACCCACAATAGAACTTCTTTCAGAATTAGTCAGTGCTCTCAAACCCTGCTGCTGCTGTTTGAACTGAGTTCATGCAATATTCTAATCCTTTGTTGTCACTTCAGCAATCTTGACAGCATCTTCACCAGTAGATTTCATCTCAGCAAACCACTTCTGCTCATGCATTTGAAGCAACCCCTCATCCGTTCTATCATGAGATTGCAGTGATTCAGTTACACCTTCAGGCTCTGCTTCTGATTCTAGTTCTCTTGCTGTTTCCTCCACATCTGCAGCCACTTCCTCCACTGAATCTTAAACCCCTCAATGTCATGCACGAGGGCTGGAATCCACCACCTCCCACCTGTTAATGTTGGTATTTTTTACCTCTTCCCATGACTCATGCATGTTCTTAATGGCATCCGGAGTGGTGACTCCTTTCCAGAGGTTTTCAATGTACTTTGCCCAGATCCATCAAAGGGAGCATGATTTATGGCAGCGATAGCTTTACAAAATGTATTTCTTAAATAAGACTTGACAGTCAAAATTACTCCTCGATCCATGGGCTGCAGAACTTCAAGAACTTTCCTTTGCATGAATTCACAGCGTGGCTAATTGTTTGGCGCAAGAGGCCTAGCTTTTGGCCTACCTTGGCTTTCAACATGCCTTCCTCACTGAGCTTAATCATTTGTAGCTTTTGATTTAAAGTGAGAAATAATGTGACTCTTCCTTTCACTAAATACTTAGAGGCCATGTAGGGTTTTTAATTGGCCTATTTTAATATTGTGCCTCAGGGAATAGGGAGGCCTGAGGAGAAGGAGAGAGATGGGGGAATGGCCGGTCAGTGGAGCCGTCGGAACACACACAACATTGATTGATAAAGTTCTGTTTGATATGGGTGTGGTTTGTGGTGCCCCTAAATAGTTACAATATTAACATCAAACATCACGAGTCAGGTATCACCATAACGAATATAATAATAATGGGGAAGTTTGAAATACTGCAAGAATTACCAAAAATGTGACAGAGAGACATGAAGTGAACAAACACTGTTGAAAATGGCACTGAGCCCTGCCAGTGTGGCTCAGTGGTTGAGCGTTGACCTATTAACCAGGTCACAGTTCGATTCGTGGTCAGGGCACATGCTGGGGTTTCGGGCTCGATCCCCAGGAGGGGTCATGCAGGAAACAGCCAATCAGTGATTCTCCCTCATTATTGATGTTTTTCTCTCTCTCCCTCTCCCTTCCTCTCTTTGAAATAAATAAAAAATATTTTTTAAGAAAAGAAAAATGGCACTGATAAACTTTGCTCAACACAAGTGGCCACAAACCTTCAGTTTGTAAAGAACACAATATCTGTGAAGCACAGTAAAGCAGACTCAGTCAGATGAGGTATCTCTGTATTTGTCTTTGTCCGACTTATTTCAGTGTAAAATCCATCATTCCTTTTTATCTAGTTAAGGCCACTGTCTATTGTCTGAACTACTTGAAGGGACCAAGGGATGAGTAGGTGGGAGCATTTTGGAAGAAGAAGTGTTGGGTTAGGATATATTTATGTTGCTGGTGAAATATCTAATGGGCAGCATGTGGAACTTGCCTTTTCCCATAATAGATCCAACTTTATTCAAATTTATAGCTAAAAAGGTTGTCAACTCATAATATTTAACTTTCTTTTACAACCAAGGACTGTAATCATTTGTGTAAGTTTATATATTCTGGGAGTGGGGGGTGAAGGTGGATTGGGAAGGTTAAGGTTAAGAAAGGAGGAGAGAAGATCTGTCTATATTTATTCCATATTCCTTTCTAATGGTGTCCCCGCCTCCTCTCTATGAAGGTCACTAACTTGACTTTCCAGATACACAGGGTTGGCTCTGCCCCACTTCTCTCTAAATCACGACAGTTATAGCATTTTAATCTATTTGTCTAGAGACACCCTCAGTTCAGCTCTAATCTGACTTCTGTTTTTCATGTTAGTATGCAATACGCTATTCTTGACTTTCTGTGTAATATTAGTGCAAAAACTCCAGGGTTTTTGCTCAGATTGTTTGCATTGGGGTTTAACAACACATTTTGTGGTGAAAAATCCAAATATTCTTAGGGGAGTAGAACTTAAAATTGAAAGTAAAAAGTCTGTTTCAGCAGGATTTTCTTCCCTAGAATTGAACTAGAAGGTTTGCTCTTTCTCACCAATCTTTCCAGTTTATTATTTTTATTATCTTTTAAAATATATTTTTATTGATTTTAGAGAGGAAGGGAGAGAGAGAAACATTAATGATGAGAATCATTGATGGGCTGACTCCTGCAAACCCCATACTGGGGAATGAGCCTGCAACCCACGCATGTGCCCTTGGCCGGAATCCAACCCAGGACCCTGCAGTCCACAGGCTGACACTCTATCCACCGAGCCAAACCAGCTATGGCTAATCTTTCCAGTTTAAACATCATCTATGCTATGTATTCATATGTGGGCTGTTGAGCTATTAACAAGATTTTAGACACCACTGTCTGGAACTGTCATGCTTGTTTTGATATTTATCTGAACAAATCTGTCTCACGCCCCTGCCCCATGTAAGTAAGCCCAGGAGGGCAGGCACCTTGTCTGTTTTGTCTTTGTGCTTAGTGTCAGAGCGAGCATTTGACAAACAGTTACTGACTGAAGGTAATGCTTCTCCTTTGGGCTTGGGTGGGCTCCCTTCTCATCGTATTCCCATCTTTCTTTCAGCATTGGAGAGGGGTCTCTTGAAGACACTGCAGAAACTGGACGAATATCTGAATTCTCCCCTCCCTGATGAAATTGATGAGAATAGCATGGAGGACATTAAGTGTTCCACACGTAAATTTCTGGATGGCAATGAAATGACATTGGCTGATTGCAACCTGCTGCCCAAACTGCACATTGTGAAGGTAGGCCCGTAGGATGTGGTGTCTCATTGCCACTAGACCTAGTCAACTGTGTACTAAGACAGAGCTTCTTCGTGCGTAAACTTTTCTGATCTTCTGACATGACTAGGACCGCCCCCCCACCCCAAATAGTGTACTTTAACGCTGCTTAGGCCTTACACATCATAGAGTTAATGAAATGGAAATTATGTCTGAAAATTGAGGTGTGTGAGAAAGAGGGACATTGCATTTTTCTCTGACTGCATAAAAATTCAGAGATGTAACAGGTAACTTTGGATTGGAGTTTGCTAACTGACATGTAATCAGATTCTGCTCTGTGATCACCTGGCTTTTTCTATCCAAGGGAAACATGCTTATTGAGCATGTATTGTATGAGACACTGCTAAATAGAATAGTAATAAACACTAGTTGTGCAGTAAAGGTTGAGATAGAGGAAAACAGATCTAAAATAGTGTGTGTGTGTTTTAAGTATCTGCCCAGGGATTTCCCGTGGCCGTCTCTGGATGGCCAGAGCAGGTGTTTGCAGTCAGTGTCACATTTCTCAATCTCTGGTGTGGTTTGCAGTCCTCGTCATTATTTAAAACTAGAGTCCCGGTGCACGAAATTCATGCACTAGAAGGGGAGCTTCCCTCATCCCGGCCTGTGCCCTCTTGCAGTCTGGGACCCCTCAGGGGATGTCTGCCTGCTGGCTTAGGCCCACTCCAGTCAGACATCGCTCTCGCAGTCTGGGACCCCTCGCTCCTTACCACCTGCTTACTTGCCCCTTACCACTTGGCTCGCTGCTCCTTAGCGCTGCCACCGAGGCAGGAGAGGCTCCCGCCACCACCACTGCACTCGCCAGCCCTGAGCTCGGCTTCTGGCTAAGTGTCTGCATTGAGCTTCTGCCCCCTGGTGGTCAGTGCATGTCATAGCGACTTGTTCCACCGTTTGGTCAATTTGCATATTGGCCTTTTATTATATAGGATTCGAGTTAGATTGAAGGTGACTTCTAACTTCATTCTCCCCCTCTCTGATGGAATTGATAGAATGGTATAGAGGACATTAAGCTTTCTTTCAAATAGAAGGAGTTCTCAGAGTTTCACAAAATCAGTTTTCATTAAAATCTAGAGATGTTTCTGGTTAACATGGAAAATAAATGTTAACTTTTGATCTCTTTGTCTTTCAGGTGGTGGCCAAAAAATATCGCAACTTTGATATTCCAAAAAGAATGACTGGCATCTGGAGATACTTAACTAATGCTTATAGTAGGGACGAGTTCACCAATACCTGCCCCAGTGATAAGGAGGTTGAAATAGCATATAATGATGTAGCCAAAAGACTGACCAAGTAAAACAGCACTTCTGAGAGAGGTCTTCACATCACTTCCTGATTAAGAATATGCTTTTTCTAACAGACTGCTCCTCTTCCTATAAAATAGAAATTTTATTTTGCATGAACATGGCAGTTATTCAAGATTAGGATAAAGGATAGATAAGGTATAGTAGCTATCTTTAAACATACACTCCTAAGCAGTATTATTTTAAAATTATTTTACCCTGCCTACCTCCCCTAACTCATATCCTCCTCTCTTCTAATTTGGAGACAGTTCATCACAAACTTTTGTACTTTAGAGGTAGTTTCCTATCTCTAGAGCCCTCCCCATTTTGTCCTTTCACTGTGTTATAGATGGCAGGACTTTTGAGGTGCAATGTTTAACTGTTAAAACTGGTAAGCAT
Source organism: Myotis lucifugus (assembly GCF_000147115.1). Lineage (NCBI taxonomy): Eukaryota > Metazoa > Chordata > Mammalia > Chiroptera > Vespertilionidae > Myotis > Myotis lucifugus. Next base: position 199,745 of record NW_005871589.1, on the reverse strand, counting down.
GACCTCATCAGTCAGCCCCAAACTGGTGCATAATGCATGGTACAAGGGATATTTATGTATTTTTGGAATTTTATATTTAGTAAGAGTATATGAAAGGATTGCTACTGTATCAAAACCCTCTGTTTCAGTTTAGTCTATCCTGGAGAAGTGCTAAAGGTTTCACCACCAGAGGAGAGAGCCTTCCACAGGAAGTCACTACAGATTTTGCTATTCTGTTTTGTACATGGATTCTCACGTTTCCTAAAAGCATTTATTCTTTACACCAATGATAACATCTGACACTATGTAGAAGCTAAAAGTTCAGAGGGAGGGATAATATTCTCAATCTTTTTTTGAGCATCTTATCCATAGAAACTAAACCAACGGGCCCCTTGTACCTGTCTCAGTGTGGTGTTTGCTAACGTGCTTTGCCCAGTGCCATTCATTTGGAACGTTACTGCTTTATTTTAAAACGCTCCTTTTTAGGTCAGCATAGATCTTGCTGTTGGTAGATCTTTTGAGCAACACTACATAAACTACTATTTAGTTGACTTAGCTATAGCAGTACAATGAATAGGAAGGTAAAAATTAACACAGAAATTAAGGTTTGTCAAAATATCAAATCGAATTTTGTTTCTAAAGCTTATGTGGGAAACCAAAAAACCCATTCTCCATCCTATATTGAAAATAAGACAAAACACACAGATTAGCAGCTGTTCCATCCACCCCTATTTACTGTTAGACTTTGGGCTTACGCCTTTTGGACTAAATTATAGTTGTTATGGTGAGTGCACATTTACAGCAGTTTTGCCTAATGTCAGCCATTGCGTTTCCTTCCATTACATTTTTCCGCAGCCACGTTGAGGAGTAGCGTTCTGCATGTTTGTTTTTTTAAATTGAAGTTCTAAAGCAGGAATTATTTGTGCTCTAACAAGGGAGGATGAGCTTAGTGAAAACAAAACGAGTTTGCTGTTTACTCATTTTTTTTTTCAATTGGACTTTCTGGATAGAGTTGTTACTACAGAACTTTCAGTAATTTTTTTATACCTAACTTGTTTAAGAAGCCTATTTCTCATAGGCTGTTTTTGGAAATTTTAAGTATATTGCTTTAAAATGGCAATGATTTCCTCCCTTTGATATGCTAACATTTAGTAAGCACTGGCTGTATGGAAGCAACCTGATTTTTATAAGCATACTGCATTTTTTTTTTTTAATGTACCAGTAATAAGTACAAAAAGATAAGTAAAGCTCCATATTGTATCTATTTGGCTCAGGGAGATTTTTTTTTTTTTTGCTTTGTTTTTCTTAAAATTCTCTATTGCTGATCAAAAGTTTGAGCACCCACCTTTTGTGTAATTAATATTGGATGCTGATTTATCTGGTTCCAGGAAGAACTACTACAGGTTATCTATTGAGAAATTCTATAGCATTAGCTTCATTGGGTAGAAATGTTACATCTGCCACCACTACACAGACAGCCATCGTCACTTTCCCTATTTTTAAATAGTGGTAACTTGGCATCCGGGTAATATTGAACCTGCTTCAGAGCTTAGAGGTGAAAAAGAGTCAAAAGAAGGGGTGTTGTTCTCTCCAGTGAATGGTGGACTAAGTGGTGTGGAATAGAGAGCTAATGAGGAAAGAGCATCATTCCTTAGAACAAATAGAATGATGAAAAATACAGTCTAAAACTCAATTGTGAAGTATTTTACCTTGAATATTTATTCTCTATCTTTGAGAAATGTATCCGATGACTGTTCTCTATCTTTAAAAAATGTATCCCATGATGCATCCCTCTCAATGTCCAAGGAACAGGTAGGACTGTTACAACATTGATGAAGGCAGAATGATTTTTTCTCTGTAGAAAGACCTCATTGCTTTTATCAGGGAAATTAGTTAATGAAATTGAGATTGGCAAATGGACAAAAGGCAGTAAATAGGGTGATCCCAGCAAATGCTCTTTTACCCCATCTTATATTTGTACAAAGATTATAGCTTAAATCTTAGAAGATTTGGGAATAAAAGTTTACATGACAATTCATGTGGTGTATGGGTTATATAATGGAAATCATCTGTTATTATTTCGGCAACTACTGAATCATTTCCCCCTTCACTTAAACCAACAAGGAGATTAGAGTCTGAGTGGAAGCTCTGTTTCCCAAGGGATTCTGTGAAGTTTTGTGTTCAACAGTTGGAAGTTCTCCATTTCAGTTGATGACTTCCTTTAAAAAGAAAGAGTAAATGCAGTTTTTCTGTACAGCTCTGTTACCTTTTACTAGGATTGTTGACTTGTGATGAAATTAATATGACTTTTTTCTTGGTAACTTTGGTTTAGACAACTTATCTTTAAGCCCCTGAGCAATCTGTATACAATTAAGACATTTCTGACACATACTCTTACCCTAAATTGATCAACTCTAGAATTTAGGCAGTCTTACTTCTGTTGAGTTTTGAGTCTCTCCAGAGTTGCATGTAAATAGCTTTTATTTCTGTGCATTTAAAATATCCATTTAGAAAATATCTACAAGGTAAACATGATAAGAAATACGTATTTTTTTCATGAACATTTTGATAGACATTTCATCAAGTTGATTGATCAACCAATTTCTTATACTGGCTGTAATAGTATTTGATTCAAAGAGAGGGAAGCATTCATTATCTATATACTATGTGGGCTATTTTATTCCATTCTTTACAAAGTATCAAATGTTGGGGCTGTCAAATTTATATTTTTATTATGGAAAAATGTTTCAACTCCCCAGGTCATAATGTTGAATAGAATTGGAGTATTTCCTTTAAAATTATTTGAAAAGGCAAATGAAAGCCTATTGAAGAATGCTTGTATTTTTCTTTTGTCTCTGGACCCAGTATATTGCTGGCAGCTATTGTATTAAAATAAAGTATATTTTCACTATCATTAAAGGTTCTTTTTTCTCCCCCCTCATGAAAATAAATGATAATTTGGGGTAAAAGTGTTTTATTTGAGACTTTTTTCCCCCACGAGTGGGTGATTCAGCACAATTAATACATTAAAGAGGAAAACCCATATGACCTCAATTGGTGCATAAACAATTTCATAAGAACTGTAATGGTACTCATTCTTAGCAAAATAGAACAGAGGTAAAATTTTAACAAATCTGATAAAGACATCTGCCAAGAACTTCCAACAAATTTCATATATAAATATGAAACAGAAGCCCTTTCATTAAAGTCAGGAATAAGACAGGATTGCCCTCTATCACAGCTATTTCCAGCTACTTTATTAGAGCAGTATCCTAGCCAGTGCATTAAAATTACTGAGACGAATTGACCAAATGATTGTTCTTTGCAGGTGAATGCATATACATAAAAGAAACCCAAGACCAACCTACTATTAGAAATAAGAAAATTCAGCCAGATTACTTAGATACAAGAATGAGGAACAAAAAAATCAATATAACTATATATATAAAAGCCTAAATGACCAACCGATCAGAATGACTGGAACAACAGGTTGCTATGATGCTCAATGCAGGAGCTGCTCCCTGGTGGTCAGTGTGCTTCCAACAATGGCAACTCCACTCAGCTAACCAATCTGTCCCAGTGGCCCACCAGGCCAGCGGCAGCCACTCACTCCCTCAGTAGTCCTACAGGTCCAATCTCCAGAGAACGGACCAGGCACTGACAGACCAGTGCCGCCGGCATGACCCCGACAGCGCTGCCAGCCTCCTGGAAGCCAGCGTTGGGCACCATGGCTGCTTCCCTTCTCTAAATGCTCTGCAAGGAAGAAACAATATAAAAGCCACCAGGTGGCTCCCAACAACCAGCGCGAATGTCAGCGGGACCGATCCGGATCCCACGTTGGCAAGGGCGTCCCACCGCCTCCCCGGAGGGCCGAACGTGTGCTGCCGCCCCCCACCCCCTGGACCCCACCCATGCATGAATTCATGCACCAGGCCTCTAGTATACTAATATTTACCACATTAAAATTAATAGATAATCTAGTAACATTGGTTTCTTCTGGAGGAAAACTGGGTGACTCAGGAAAATGGGTGGGAAAGTGTCATTCCATTTTGCACTTTTAGGATTTGTAACGAACATCACCCTAAAAAAATAAAAAAGGGCTTTAAAGGATAAAGTAAGATATTTAGGATTAAATCTAATAAAGAACGTACAATTCCTTTATGAAGGAAAGCACAAAATATTAGCGGACCTAATAGAAATCTGTTCAATGGATAGGTGTACCATGTTCATGGATGGACAACTTGAAAGCATAAGAATTTTAATTCTGTCTCAAGTAATTGATAAATTCAATATATTGTCCAACAAAATCTCAAGTTGGTTTTTTTTGGGGGTGGGGGTGGGGAGACTAAATAAATGGATTTTTAAAATTCATATGGGAGAATTTATGTCTCCGAATAGCTAATGTTTCTGGAAGGAGGAGGGAAGGGAAACTTGCCTGAAGATACAAAGATTTGGAAGCTTACAGTAATGATTGCGTAGGATATAGTAGGCCACAGCAACACAACACTCCTGCTGCAACGACCAGAAAAAAAAAAAAAAAGATTTAAAACACCAAAATAAAAAATTTAAAACACCAGAAAACTGGAAGCAATAAAGACTAACTGAATTGGGGTTTCAGAGGAGGAAGTCTTTCTGAGGTGAGCTGATAGTCTGGCCATTTTCTCCTCTGGGGGCTTTAGCTGGAACTGAGGTTTGGATTTGGGCCATGCAGAGGGACTCTACTGGAGAAAAAACCACAAGGTCCTTGGTCATAGGGCACACGGGAAACCAGAGACACCCCAAATACATGGCTGGTTTTCTCAGAAGACATTTGCTGAACTCCAGAGCTGGACATGACATTCTAGAAGCTAAGCCAAGGGCTTCCAAAAGGCAGAGTGAAATCTCAATTGCACAACATTTAGGAGACAAAATTTCACAAGGGAGGGGCTTTCCCAAAACACAGAAAGCCTTGTGGTTGCCTGGCACTGAGGATGAGAGTAGGAATTGACCTCAAACAGGCACAAGTGGTCTTTTTGGGAGGTAATGGAACTGTTCTAATACAGATTGTAGAAAACGGTGTAGTATCCAGTTATACAAAGAATTCCTACAACTCAAAGACATCCCACTTTAAAAATTAGCAAGGATTTGAATAGATGTTTCTCCAAGGAAGATATACAAATGACTATTAAACACATAAAAGACACTTAACATTACTTAATCAGGGAAATGTAGATCAGAAGCACACACAAAGAGATACCCTCGAGGATGGCTACAATCAAGAAGACAGGTAATTATAAATTGTCAATGGTGTGAAGACATTACAACTCATTGCTGATGGCAATGTAGAATGGTGCAGTTGGTTTGTAAGACACTTTGGCAGTTCCTCAAAAACTTAAACAGCCCTCAGTTCCTCTCCTAGGTTTATAACCAGGAGAATTTAAAACTTACATCCATATGTCTTGTACAAGGATGCTCATGACATCGTCATTCATAATAGCCATAACAACCCAAATAGTCATTAACTCATGAATGGATAGAATGATATACTCCAAAATGATATACTATTGAACCATTAAGAAATTGATACAAGCTGCAATGTGAAGACCTTGAGAGCATAATGCTCAGTGAAAGAAGCCAGATACCAAAGGCCACATACTGTATGATTCCATTTATGTGAAATTTCTAGAAGAAGCAAGTGTATAGAGATAGATAGTAAACTGGTGTTTGCCAGGAACCGGGGGAGGAAAGAATGAGGAGTGACTGCTGGTGAGTATGGGGTTTGTTTTTGGAGTGATGAATATGTTCTGGAATTAAGTAATGGTGATGATTGCACAACTTTGTGAATATACTAAAAACTACTGACTTGGATAGGTTGGAAGGGTAAACTCATGGTATATAAATTATATCTTAAAAAAATTGAAGGGGGCAATTCTCCCTTGCTAAAGTTTTTGATAATCAGTGTATTGAGAGGTTGATTGGCAAAATTAGTGATGTGTCTGAGTTAAAGTTCAAACTAAATGTCATTCAAAATATATTCTTAAAAGGAAAAAAGCAAAGAAAGAATTATGCTAAAGGTTGTTCCACTATAAATTTATTAAAAATCATGTAGTTTTCTTCACCTAAAATGGGTGAATTCGCTACAGATTATAAATTACTAGAGGCCTGGTGCACGAAATTCCTGCACTGGGGGGGGGGGGGGGAGGGGGGGTCCCCCCACCCCGCCTGGACCCCCTCCAAAACGAACCCTCGGGGGGAGTTCCAACGCTGGGGGAATGGGGGCAAAACCCGCATCTCGAACACCCCTTTACATACCCGGGAATGGGTAGCCCAAAAAGTCGCACACGACCGCCATGTCTGTCACCCTTAACAATTACCGCGCCACCTTATATACCTCCAGGTTTTTTTTTTGTCTTTCTTTTTTCCC
>NW_005871589.1:190624-192674 GCF_000147115.1 Myotis lucifugus | reverse complement strand
AAACATCAATGACGAGAGAGAATTATTGATGGGCTGCCTCCTGCGCTTCCCTTACTGGGGATCAAACCTGCATTTAGGGCCTGTGCCCTGATGGAAATCAAACTGCAATTTACTGGTTCATGGGTTGATGCTCAACCCCTGACCCATCCCGGCTGGGCATGGATACATAACTTATGAAGGAGAAATAATAAAACTTATGTCTGGATTTTCAGCAAAAACTTTGAAAGCCAGAGAACAGGGGTATTTTCAAAGTGCTGAAACAAAAAAATCTGCCAACCTAGGATTCCATACTTAAATGAAAACATTTTCAAAAGTGAAGGCAACATAAAGGGATTAGGATATTGACTATTTAAACAACAACAATAATGTCTTGAGGACATACACTGTTACAGAATATATAATGAGGAATTTATAACAGTGGTAGGAGGATGGGAGGAAGGTAAGTGGAGTTAAGTACTTGCATGATCCTTACATTATTTAGCAAGTAAAAGTACCAATTTAAGAAAACTATAATAAATCACAAATATTGTAATTCTAGAAAAATGAAGATCATTACAAGAATAAATAACTTTAAAAATCTAATATGAAAATAATAAATCTAATATTCAAGGGGAAATGGTGTTTAAAAAAAATATCTAATGACTCCAAAAGAAAGCAGGGCAAGAGGACTAGATGAACAAAGGGTAGGACAAATTGGAAAAGTAGCAAAAGGTTCGCTATAAACCCTACACCGTTAGTAATTATATAAATGTAAGTGGACTAAACAATTTGGTGACAAGTCAGAGAGTGTCAAACTGGATTTTTAAAAAAGCTAAACCCAACACATGACATTCACAAGACAGAAACGTTATAAGGACACAGAAAGGTTGAAATTAAAGGATGACAGAGTCTATCCATTGACAGTAAACAAAAGAAAGCAGATGTAACCATTTATCATACAAAGCAGGCGTTGAGGCAAAAAGTACTACCAGAGATGAAGGACAGATAGTACATTTATAATGTCCTTTTATAATGACGAAAGTTTTATTCACTAGGAAGACAGCCCTAAAACTATATGAATCTAGTAACACAGCCTTGAATACAGACAGCAAAAGTTAAGCTAAAAGGAGAATTAGACGGATACGTCATCATAACTGGAGACCACAGCTCTCAGTAACGGACCCATCCAGCAGGGGGCGCCTCCCGGCACACACACGCCCAGAGAGGAAGAGCAGATTCAGTAACAGTTAAACTCCGACTTGACATTGGAACAGTATATCCAACTATGTCCAACGACCGCAGAACACACAAACTTTTCAAGTGCACATGGACGCTTTAGTAAGCAGGCCATATGCTGGCTCACAAGGCAAGCATCCACACATGTCCAAGGAATGAAATCATACGAAGTGTGTTCTCTGATCACAGGGGAATTAAACTAGAAATATATGATTGAAAGCGAGAAAAATCCCCGGAATAAGGAATCAGTTATAGCAAATGCAACAAGCCCGCCACCTAAACTGAAATTTAAAACATTTAATAAACATGGAAAAGCCAGAAACTATTCTAAGCGCTTCACATATAGCTCAGCCTCTAGCAATCCTGGTAGAAACTATGATTCCCATTTTATGGATCAGGAAACTGAGGCCTGGGAGGGTAAGAAACTTGCTCAAGGCCACACAGCGACCGACAGAGGCAAAACTAGAGCCCCGTAGCAAGATGCAGATCAGGACGTGCAAACTTGAGAAGTGCTTCTGCTTTTCTCATTAGGGGGGACTCTCTCTGACCCCTGACAGCGAAGGCAATTGGGTTGCCAGGTAAGCAGAGCAAAGACATCCTCGTGTCTGTCCTCCGGGGCAGGTTACCTTGCAAGGAGCAGAAGGCGAGGGCCCGGGCCCCCCCAGACCCCGCGTGTCCCAGGCCGGCCTACCACCCTCTGCAGGAGGCACCAGCCCGCCCGGTCCCCACGGTCCTCGCGCTGCCTGCGCTTCCCCAGCGGGTGCGGCTCCGCCATGACCAGCAGGGGGCAGGCGCCCCTCCTCTCGCCGCGCGGCTGCAAACTCCTTCGGTGACA
>NW_005871589.1:188218-189455 GCF_000147115.1 Myotis lucifugus | reverse complement strand
TAGAATAAATAATTTTCTTTAAAATTTTAATTTTTTTATTGATTCAGAGAGGAAGGGAGAAAGGAGAGAGGATAGAAACATCAATGATGAGAGGGAATCATTGATCAGCTGCCTCCTGCACGCCCACCACTGGGGGTGGAGCCGACAACCCGGGCATGTGCCCTTGACTGGAATCGAATCCGGGACCCTTCAGTCCGCAGGCTGATGTTCTATTTACTTAGCCAAACCGGCCAGGGAAATAATAAATAACTTTCATTTAACACTATATGTCAGTTAATGTACTAAGCTTATATACAAATATAGCTTCCCTCCCCCCGACCTCTCTCTCTCTCTCTCTCTCTCTCTCTCTCTCTCTCTCAGATAGAGAGGTTCAGTAATTGGCCCAACGGACTGAGAGGCCACCTGGCTGCCCAGCTTACCGGGATGACACTGGGCTCCATGCGGCCGCCTCCCCGTGCTGGGAGGGGCTCACTGGGCACCAGGAAGGCTGCTCTCCTGGCCCAGAGCGGAGCCGCGGGGAGCTTCCCAGGAAGACTTGTCTGTCTAGAGCAGTGGTTCTCAACCTTCTGGCCCTTTAAATACAGTTCCTCATATTGTGACCCAACCATAAAATTATTTTCGTTGCTACTTCATAACTGTAATGTTGCCACTGTTATGAATCATAATGTAAATATCTGATATGCAGGATGGTCTTAGGCGACCCCTGTGAAAGGGTCGTTCGACCACCAAAGGGGTCGTGACCCACAGGGTGAGAACCGCCGGTAGTGGGAAGTTCAGGAGGCTCACGCTGTGCGGTGCCCAGCTCCAGTCTCCGAGGCACACAGTCGAGTGGGGGCGATGCCAGCAGGGCTATTCTGTGTGATAGGGGGTCCTGTTTGGTGAGGGGGTTCTGGGGGACCAGGGAGAGCAGAAGGGACCTCTCCACCACCCAGAGACCACGTGCAACTCCGGGCTGTCTGCAGAGGTCACTGTAAGCCAGCAAAACCATGGGGCTGTGGGCAACCCGGAGGTTTCCAGTTCAAGGAAGAGCAGGAGGCCGAAGCCCAGGGCCCTCTCCATTCCCTGTCTTCACTGGAAACGGTTATTTCAACGATGTCGCCTCATTCTCCTAAACAGTTTACTGCAGAGGAATTGTCCCTAGTTTCTCCTGATGCTCCAAGAATTCCATGGTGCTTGCCAGAATCGAAGGCTGCCGGTTTTAGTTATTTCTAAAACTGGGGAGAAAGACAAAAGTGTA
>NW_005871589.1:158094-182711 GCF_000147115.1 Myotis lucifugus | reverse complement strand
AAAAAAGTCAAACCCTAGTGACAAAGGGGGATTCTGGGCTACAACGCGGTGATGGCTGAAGGGGCCGCTGTTCTGCGAAGCATATTTGCTCTTCTTTAGAGGCCCTGGAACTAAATTCTTTGTAAGAAATTATCGCCTCTTGGATTTGACATTATTTTTATTTCTCCTTGTATAAAAAACACAGGCATGGGGTAAAAGCAAGTCACTTTCCTTCGCGCCTCAGCATCCCCATCTGTAAAATGGGTATTGTAGCACCAAACTCCCAGGGTAGTTGTCAGGATTAAAGAGATCACAGAGGTAGCATTGCTAGCACCACGCCCACCACAGAAGTAGGTACCCAACAAATGCTGGTTTCCTTCTGTCTCCTCCTTCCATTTCCTCTTCTTGGTTTAATGAGGGTCACACATCTTACACTCACCGACTGAAATACGTTGTGATATGTCCTTGAGAAAAAACTACATTATTTTTTTCTACTTATAACAGTGATGCATGTTCACTGAATAAAAATTTGGAAACTGTGGGAAAGTACAAAGAAGGAAATAAAAATTACCCTCAATTTCACGCCCCAGATCTGCCACTGCTAACATCTGGGTGTGTCTCTTCAGGGTGATGGGCCACTTCTTATTCTCAGAATTCTAAGGTGTGGCTCTGGGGCAGTGTGACACCTCTGTCCAGGCCCTACGATGCTGGGGATGGGGTGAGCCCTGGAGCCCTCGAGTCCCCGCTGTGACTGGGGGGTCTCGGGGTCAGACCCACCTTTCATTGCACGTGTGAAGCAGATAGGATTTCAACACTCAGTCCTCAGCACCTGCAAACAGCAGGCCCAGGAACCCCGCCGATGACAGGACTGGCCTTTCTTCTCCCCCTCCCCGCAGCAAGTCCTGGCCAAACTCATCCAGGCTTTGCTCTGGGCCTCGGTGGTGTAATAGAGCTGTGAGGGCACGGCTGGCATAGAGGGAGCCAGGTTCCAACCCCAGCTCCGCCACTCACGGGCCCTGTGCCCCTGGGCAGGTCACTCAACGGTTCTGGGCCTCACTCATCTCTAAACCGAGCTCCAGGGCTTGTGCCTGATAATAATAATGTGAATTACATTGTGTCCATCAAATGAGTCCATATGCATGAAGCCTTTAGGATGGTTCTTGGCGCATAGTAGGTGCTGTGTGAGTATTAGGAAGTATCATACTGTCTGAATTGTAGGAAGTGCTGGCAGGTAGGTGCCGCTTAGCATTGTAAACAGATTCCAGAAATGCAGACGTGTTGGGCACGAAAAGTGGAAGTTTCTCCTCCACCTCCTCTCACTCTCCAGAAGCAAGCGCTGGGAACAGGGTGGTGGGCCACCTTCCAGATCCTTCTCTAGAAATGCACAATGATCTTAAATAGCTAGTGTTTTCTTTTAAAGGCATCGTATTATGCATATTATCTGCAGCATCCTCGCTCCCTCAGAATAGCACGGACATGGAGATGTCAGAACATGCGGAGAGAGAGCTGTGAAATGCACGGCCCAGTCCCTCCCGATGGACAGGGAGGCTAGTTCCGTTTTTTTTCTTATGAAAATGCAGCAAGGAGCATCGTTCTCTGGTTTCTCGCCCTAAAGGACCAACCTAAGCGTGAGCTGCGTTGTCACTGCTCTGGGGGTGATGGGCCGCCCTTCCTGGGGCACTGGCTTCTGAGTGGCTCTAGCGTGTCACCCCGGGAGGACCCCCGCACACCCCCGAGGAGGCAGGGGTCTGCCCAGGGGGGTGCCTCCTGGCGGCAGAGGCAGCAGTGCAGGTTGGGAGAGGACAGAGAGAACTCACATGACTGGAGCCCCCTGTTCACCATTTAACATTATTATCTAAACGTTTTTCTCATGAGAAACTTCAAGCACACAGAAAAGACGCAAGAACAGTCCAACGTATCCCTACACGCTGACCATCTCAATGTAATCGTTGTTGACACTTGGCTGTATTTGTTTTACTTTTCTATGTTAGATCTCTATCTCTTCCTCTCTATTTTGGCTGCAACATTTCGAAGTAAGTTGTAAACATCATGATTAACAGTCATTTCCTAATGATCATCTAATAAAAAATTGATTTTCAAATTTCCCAAGTTGTCCTCCAAATATATACATATATACTAGTGTATATACATATATACACATACATGTACATACATATGTATATATGTAGTTTTACTAACCTGGTGGCTCACCATTCTCTTCTCTTCCTACCCGAGCCTACCCCTGCAGCCCCCATCCCCACAGTGGCCATGTCGGGGAGACCCCAGTTTCCGCAGCGCAGCCCACAGGCCCCGTGGAGGTGGGGGTGGGGTGAGGACAGCATTTCCCTGTTAGGGAGGGACTGGGAGCCAGACATCGGCCACCTCCTGCTCGGGGTGGCTGCGTGGGGCTGGAGGGCAGAGCTGGGTGAGCATGGGGCCAGGCCCCTTGACTGGCAGTGGCTGGGCAGCTCGGCCAGGGCTCCCGAACCCCAGTCATTCCCTGTCGGGTGCTTTTGGGCAGATGAGAAAACATGCTCCTGTGGGCACAGCTCCCAGGCCAGCACCCGCCTGGCTTCGCAGGGGGTTCAGGCTGGTGTCAGCCCTTCGTGCAGGGCGGCCACGAGCGCCCCGGCTGGGAGGGGCAGTGTGGCCAGGAAGGCAGCGCAGCAGCGATGGCTCTGGCCGACTGGCCGTTCACTGTGAGACTGGCCTGCGCTGAGAGCTGTGCCCAGTTCTCTCAGATTCTCCTCGTGCCACCCGCGGGGCTGGTGCCAGCGTTACCCTCACTTTAGGGACAGGAGCAGAGGCTCAGGGAGGGTCAATGATCTGTTCAAGGCTGCCCCGCTCCTCGGGGCTGACTGAGGGCTGCATCTCGGGGTTCTGGCTCCGCGGACTGTGCCTGAAGAGCTGGCCCCACGTGACAACTGTCCGGCCCAGGAGCCCAGGTCAGGGCCGGGCACTGGGGTTCCCGTGAGCAGGTCCTGGTGGAGCTGAACTTGATTTCAAACACGCGTGGGAATCCAGGGCCCTGCCCGCTCTCGGCCGCTGTCACTGTCCAGGGCTGTTCCCGGCCCTTCGGGTCCCCAAGCAGAAGTCGTGTCACTGGGAGGGGAGGGGGTCAGGAAGGTATTGGGGGTTCTGTGACTGGGGCCCCTCCCTGCAGCCTCCGATGAAGGGCAGCCTGGCAGGAAGGAAGCGAGGTTGGGTGTGGCCCACGCGGGACCCAGCCGCCTGGCTGCCCTGCCAGGGGAGCCGTCCCGACCAGCTGGGGAGGTGGACTTGCGCTGGGCTCCCCCGGAGAACGGTTGATGCCGCTGGCTCCCCCACCTTGGCCATGACTGTCAGCTTGGGCCCCTGGGCCGGTGGGGGCTGGTGGATGACCTCACCGGGATTCCCTAAAGGAGCAGGGGGTGTGGACTAGGGGCAGATCCGGAGGCCGCTGGCCCTGCTGTCACCCCACGGCCTGGCTGACCTTCAGACAATAGACCGCCGGCCCGGACGCTGGCTCCCGGCTCCGACCGCACTCCCGCGGGGGGGAACCGGTTGTTCACGGTGACAGGTCCCCTGCAGAGGCCCGCAGTGTGCACAGGGCTGGGTGTGCCCTGAACACCTCCCATCTGCCCTCGCCGGCCTGGGATCGGCCCGAGCCCCTGTCTGGAGGGGCTGCGGCCGCACAGAACCGGGCGGGCGGGCGCTGTCCTCGCTCAGCGGGCAGCGTGGCTGTTCGTGTGACTGGGCCTGAAAGAGACCAGGGGGGCTGAAAGGAGATCAGGCAGCCGACCCCAAAGACACTTAGACTGTGGCTCCGCTTGTTTGTGTTGGAAGGGAAGGCAGTTAGTGGGCATTGTTGGCTGCTGTCCCAGCTATGGAGGCTCCGAGGTGAGGAGGGGCGGCCCTGGGGGAAGGTAGTACAGTGGGTGGCGTCAGATGAGCCATTGCTCTGCGGGGAGATGGGATCCTCACTCCCAGAGAGGAAACCGCGCTCAGAGGGGTCAGCGGTGAGCCCGGAGTCACACAGTTTGGGGCAAAGCTTCCACGTATGACTCAGTGGACACCGGGCCTTCCCAGGCCACTCCTGCGGTTTTTCAGGGACAGCCCTGCGCTCTCCTCTCCCTGCCGCCCCTGCTCTCATCCGCATCCGCTTCCCTTTCTGACTGCAGGGCTGGGGCCCTGGGACTTCAGGCCCCACAACTGCTCCCTAGTGGCCTGGGCCTGACCTGCGGCAGCCCCTCCCTCCCAGCCCCAGTCTGTGCAGGACCTGCTCGCTCTCCCTCCCTGCGGCTCCTGCTCCAGCTCCCTCCCACCCCCTGGGCACAGGCCTCCCAAGGTCCCTGCTGATGGTAACCACGTGACAGGAAAGATAAGCTCATGGCCCATTGACCAAGACTCTGTAGCAGGCACAGGGCTCAGTGCTTACGGCGTCATCAGGCCTCCTCCCAGCCCAGGTGTGGGGAACAGGGTCTCCTCCTGCCGCCCAGGAGGGAGCTGGCAATTCTGGAAAATGAGGAGGACCTTTTGATTTTAAAAAAATATATTTTATTGATTTCAGAGAGGAAGGGAGAGGGAGAGAGAGATAGAAACATCAATGATGAGAGAGAATCATTGATCGGCTGCCTCCTGCACGCCCCACACTGGTGGTTGAGCCTGCAACCCGGGGATGTGCCCTTGACTGGGAATCAAACCGAGCCTGGACCTCCTGGTTCATAGGTGGATGCTCAACCACTGAGCCACACTGGCTGGCCCTTTTGATGGTTTAGATAGTTGGTCAAGATGCTAGTGGTGTGTGTCTATGTTTGTGTGAGTGTGTGTATGTGAATGTGAGTGTGTATGTGTGTGTTGAGTGTATGTGTGAGTGTGTTTAAGTGCGAGTATGTAAGTGTGAGTATGTGTTGAGTGTGTGAGAGTGTGTTGTGTGTTGAGTGAGCGTGGTTTGAGTGTGCCGAGTGTGCGTGTGCAAGTGTGAGTGTGTTGAGTGTGTTTAAGTATGAGTGTGTAAGTGTGATTGTGAGTTTAAGTATGAGTGTATAAGTGTGAATGTGTGGTAAGTGTGTGTGAGTGTGTTTAAGTATGAGTGTGTAAGTGTGAATGTGTGGTGAGTGTGAGTGTGTTTGAGTGTGTAAATGTGAGTGTGTGTGACTGTGTGTGTTGAGTGTAGGTGTGTGTGTTTGTGTGTGTCAGGCACACATGCATTTTTATGCACCTTTATCCGATCTCCTGCAGCTCCCCTGACTCCGTCCCCTAGACTTTCCGGAGTCTTCCTCGTTAGCGGCGTGTGATGCATTGTGTGAGGGGATTTAGTGCCGCTCATAAAACACCACTTCACGTTGTTTTCTTTTTCCCTTTCTCTCTCAGCCCCTGCGCGCCGTAGCCGGGGTTTCTCCCCTCCGTTTGGCCAGATATAAAAATAAATACATCCACTGAGCAGGAGGAAATGACCTCTGCGTTTCGGGGCCTTTTTAATGGGGCCTGAGCTGCTGACAGTTCCACGCTTCCCCTTTTACCATTTCACGACCTGAGACTTTCTTTGCCTGGGCGTCGGCGTCTTGGATCCCAGGGAGTTGGGGGGCCGCCTGGCAAAGCCCTCAGTCCCCAGTTTCTCATTTGGATTCTGCTGGCTTTGTGTTGTTATTTCTTTTTAGTAACGAAAGCAATGGATGTTTGTCTCTAAAACTGTAAACAGTACAGACACGAAGGTCCCCTCGTCATGTTCGAATCTCTCCCGGGAGGAAGGGCGTGGCTTGCACCGTCTGGGAGCAGGGAGAGCTCTCACCCCCCTTCTGGGATGTGCGTTGCTTCAGGCCCCTGTTTTGAACCCTACCCGCAGGAGGCCCTACCTGCGGCTGGCCCTTGGCAGAGGTTGAATGAATGAATGAATGAATGAAGCTGTGCCCAGCAATCTGTCTGGAGTGGGCAGTTCATCCCAGAAGGCACATCTGCAGCCAATACCAGGGTCTGTTTGGGGGTGTGGGCTCCCCCGCCTTCCTCCTGTGTGATCGTGGGCTTTTTGGAGCTTCAGTTTTTCCATCTGCAAAAGGGGGCTGTTGCCTGCCAGCTCCCATCACAGACCGTGAAGGTCCGAGTAGAAGGCAGGAGGGAAGGCCCGGGACAGGGCTGCGTGGGAGAATCACAGGGCAGCGATGCTTACTTTAATGCCCCCATGATCTCTCCAGACGAGGAGGAAAAGGGCTGGAAATTACTCACCAAACCCACAGTGGTTGCCAGGAGCTCTTTAGCTTTATTTGCAATGTTTTAATTTTTTATAACAAGATTGTACTGAGGTTCCACTTTTGGGTTGAAAATACATATATAGTCATCAGCCCCTACAACACAGAGGGAATGTATTTGAGGCAACAGACCTGGGACCAGCCCGGCGTCAGTGCTTGAATGCTTCTGGTGCTGGGGAGCTCACTCTCTAACTCTAGAGCAGCGGTTCTCAACCTGTGGGTCGCGACCCCTTTGGCGGTCGAACGACCCTTTCACAGGGGTCGCCTAAGACCATCCTGCATATCAGATATTTACATGACGATTCATAACAGTAGCAACATTACAGTTGTGAAGTAGCAACGAAAATAATTTTATGGTTGGGTCACAACAATGAAGAACTGTATTTAAAGGGCCAGAAGGTTGAGAACCGCTGCACTAGGGAGCAGCAGCAGCCCGTTTCGCTGGAGCTGAGTATGAGCGCTGGCTCAGGAGAAGAAAGAACGCTGGCTTCCCTGGGACTTGCAGCCTGAAGATGAGGGGTTTGTCTTCGGAGCAGGAGCCCTCTTGCCTCCTGGCTTTGCTCCTGTGGTCGTAGCTGCAGGAATGCCCTTCCCACCCTCCACTGCTCAGCTAACCTTTACCCGTCTGAGCAGATTCAGCTCTTCCAGGAAAGCTCCCGGCACCCCCATGGGGTGGCAGCACCTCGTGCTTCCCTCTCGATTAGCACACACTGCACCGCATGAAACGCGTGTCCCCGTGGGTTCCACCTGCTCTGCAGGGGCGTGGAGCTTGGTGGACGGCCCCTCGTTAAAGGGAAGTTCTCTGAGGCACCTACAGTGTGCGAGGCCTACCAGGTGCTCTACAGACTGTATCTGATTTACTCCTCCCAACAACCCCGAAAGCGGGTCATTGTGATCCCCAGCAGGAGACTGAGGCTCCAGGAGGAGAGAGCCCAGGGCCACGGGGCTGCTGAGGGGCAGGGGCAGGGGCAGGGGCAGGGCCACGGGGCTAGTGAGGGGCAGGGGCAGGGCTGGGATTGGGCGCAGCTGCTTCTGGCTGTGAAGGCCGAGTCCTTAGCCCGGGGCCCCGGGGTCCTGCCACAGAACAGCTGGGCACCGGGTGGGGCTGCAGGAGGTGCCCCATTGGGAATGCTTTCAGTTCAGCTTGGGGGCCTCCCCCGACCCTCTGTCCAAGCCCCGACGTCAGCCGTTCACAGGCGAGGAGGTGGGCCCAGGCCACTTCTCCATTCCGAAATGACCGCGAGGCGAGGCTGGGCGGCAGGTCTAACCACAGCGTGACAGATGTTTCCACGTGTGGAAGTGGGCGTTGAGCCTCGATGCATGTTTTCACGGTTCCCTTTTTACTCTTCCCTGGGTGGTGGGTCCAGTCCTGCTTTCGTGGCCCTGATGTTTCACGTCTATTGCCCACAATCTTTTAAAAAATATATTTTTACTGAATTTTTAGAGAGAGAGGAAGGGAGAGGGAGAGAGAAACAGCGATGCGAGAGGGAAACATTGATCGGCTGCCTCCTGCAGGCCTCCCACTGGGGGTGGAGCCCACAACCTGGGCATGTGCCCTGACTGGGAATTGAGTGACAACCTTTCGGTGCACCCGGAGACGCCCAAGCCACTGAGCCGCAATGGTCAGCGCTACTGCCCACGATCTTTAGACTGCTCTTCACATTTTTTTGTTTTGTTGTTTTGTTAGCAGAGCACTTTCCAGTTTCATAACACGTTTATTAGCTCAGTGGATCTTCCCAGCAAACCTGGGACTTGGGACCATTTGATAGATGGAAGCTTGGAGAGTCCAGTGACAACAACAACATTTAGCTACCTTTATCGAGCTCTTAGCGTGCCCTGCTTCTATTAGAATGGGCCAAGCCACTCTATGCACCGTGTCCCCTGGGATCCTCCCAGCAGCTACATGAGGTCGGTAGTATTATCATCCCTATTCAGGAGCAGGGAACTGAAGCTCAGAGAGGAGAACGGACTTGCCTGAGGCCACACAGCAGCAAATCCCGGCCTAGAAACCACTTCTTGGGTTAGTGCTCTAACCAACTCCTGAGAATAGCCATAAAACTGAAAAAAATTTACTATCTTTCAAGAAATCTACAACACATGCCACTATTTTACATACCATAGGAAATAAAAATACTGTCAAATAAACTGAGACGATACTTTATCATTTAGAATTTTTATTAATAAAATACCTTTTTATTAGACATAGATGCTGACTATATATATATATAAACTCTTATGCATTCATAAAAGGAATATTTATATGAAAATAAATGTATATTAAATGAAATTTATATGAACATGAACTTCTTTATATTCAAAATCCAGCTTTGACTGAGGGTGCTCATGCTTGTCACACAACATTGTCTTCTGTGCCAGCAAGTGTTGGTTACCCAGATTTCTCTCTCTGTTTTAAAAACACTGAGCTAGCCCTGGCCAGTTTGGCTCAGTGGATAGAGCGTCAGCCCATGGACTGGAGGGTCCCGGGTTCAATTCTGGTCAAAGTCACATACCTCGGTTGCAGGTTCTCTGGCCCTGGTTGGGGTGTGTGCAGGAGGCAACCAATCAATGTGTCTCTCTCTCTCACATTGATGTTTCTCTCTGGCTCTCACTCTTCCTTCCACTCTCTCTAACAATCAATGGAAAACTATCCTCGTGTGACGATTAAACAAACAAACAAACAAATAAAAAAACACAAAAAAACCCACATTGAGCTAAAGCTGACATATAATAAAGTGCACAAACCTTAAGCATATCTGATGAGGGTGTTTTTCATGTCCATGTATATCGGTGATCAGTGGTGAGCTGATTGTTAAATAGTCAGGAATTTTGCAAGCTGGGTTTTGAACCAGTCACCTAAAATCTGCTACAATAGGAATATTTACACCATGGCAATTGGCAACTGCTCCAATACAGGCTGTTTATCCCCCTCAATGGTACACCACTGAGCTTGATCTAACCACTGCTGTATCCAGTACTCCTTTGGGCCCTCCTCTACCCCCTCCACCAAAGGGGCCACGCTGAAGCAGCGTTTCTTTTTTCAAAAAATTATTTAAAAAAATATTTTTATTGATTTCAGAGAGAGGAAGGGAGAGGGAGAGAAAGAAACATCAATGATGACAGAGAATCATCGAGATCGACTTCCTCCTGCACGCCCCCCCACCGGGGATGGAGCCTGCAAACTAGGCACGTGCCCTGACCAGGAATCGAACTGCGACCTCCTGGTTCATAGGTTGGCGCCCAACCACTGAGCCACACTGGCCAGGCTGAAGCAGAGTTTCTTAAGAGAATGCAGAGCTGCGCAGGGAGCCATGGCGCTGGGCCCTTACCGTTGTGCGGTCCTCCCCACTTTGACACCCACGTGAGGAATGCTGCCGAACACGTCTGCTCCCCCACCTCCCCCACCCTGTACCTGCCGTCTGGGTCCCAGAGGTTAAGAGAATACTCCTCTATTGTCTCCAGGGTGTCCTTCTGAGCCACAGAAATCCATTCCTGAGCGATGTTTGGCCTGAGCTGGCAACGACAGCTCCATTCAGAGGCCCCTGGCCAGAAGCCACTGTAAGTAAGACACACCCCGATTTCAGAGAGAATCAAGCGAAAACGGTGCCTCTCAGAGTCGCTGAAACAGCGTGCACCGCTGCCCTTCGAACCTCGTCCCAGACTGAAGTGGTTTTCTCTGAGACGCAGCTTGTCTTGCTGACCAAGCCCCGTTCCCTCACGGCCAGCAGTCTCGCTGGCCAGCTTGTTCCCAGACAAGTGGTGTCTGCCCATTTTTTCTGGGGTCCACCGGTGGCCCCGACCTGGAGAGAAGGGCCGGACGCTGTGGGAAACCCCTGGTCCACACGCTGCTTCCGGACAGTCTTTTGGGGTGCAGATGGAGCCTGGGCTCGCGCCCTCGGCGGGCTGATGGTTCAAGGTGTTCTTTATGGGGTGGCACCTCAGACACACCCCTGTGAAGACTGCTTCAGGGTCAGCAAGGTCTTCCCAACCTGGCTGTGACCCTGTGCAACTGGGTTTTCATCACCGTATTCCCTTGGAGCCCCGCAGCCCCGGGCACGGGGCAAGTGGCCAGGAAATACGTGATTGAATGAGCCCATGACAAACTTCACGAGCACATGCAGACTTCATTCTGCGGCCGCCGGACTCACTGCCCTAAAAAAGTCACTTCTCCGTAAAACGGATAGGAGCCCCTGAGATGACGACGCAGAATGGCTTCCCATGAGCTCGGAGGGGTTAATGCAGTGGTTCTCAACCTTCCTAATGCCGCGACCCTTTCATACAGTTCCTCATGTTGTGGTGACCCCCAACCATAAAATTATTTTCGTTGCTACTTCATAACTATCATTTTGCTACTGTTATGAATCGTCATGTAAATATCTGATATGCAGGATGTATTTTCATTGTTACAAATGGAACATAATTAAAGCATAGTGATTAATCACAAAACAATATGTAATTATATAGTCAATATGTGTTTTCCGATGGTCTTAGGCGACCCCTGTGAAAGGGTCTTTCGACCGCCAAAGGGGTCGTGACCCACAGGTTGAGAACCGCTGGGTTAATGCCACAGACTCTGAGGGGTTCACTGAGAGTATGTTATGTGACCCCTTTGGGGACCCAGGACGCCCCTTCCTTCTGTGACTTGGTTTAGGCAGCCTGTCCTCACCCTGCCTGCTGGGGTCAAGGCCTGGGTCCCGGGGCCGGGCAGGCAGTGGCAGGGAGGACCAGGCTGAGACCTGCTCCCGGGGCTGGGAAGGGGTGGCAGGAAACGGCATCCACATGGAGTGGATCCAGAGCGCAGGTTTCGATAAAACCTCAGAACGGGCAGGGAGATTGCACTGCGTTTGCAGGGGCGGGAGGGGCCGGTCCTCGTGGTGCTCAGGGCTGTGGGAACGCAGAGGGAAGCGTGCTCCCCGCCTGTGAAGAGTCTTCCAGCTGGACCGGGACACCTGGCTCAGGTCCCAGCCTTGTCACCTCCAGGCCTCATGACTGCATGACTGCTTTCTCTGGGCCTCTGTTCCCCCAACTGAAAAACCAAGAGAACGCGGGTCCTGAAAACCTCCCAGCTATGGTTGTGGGAATAATTCAAATGTGCTCACACGATACTGAGTCCTTGACCTGGGGCCAGACCCAGAGCACTTTATGTGAGTTAATTCAGTGGTTCTCAGAAGGCTGGTCCAGAGGCCAGCAGAGTCCTCATCACTTGTGAACTTATTGGAAATGCAAATTCTTGGGCTCCTGCTAAATTTGAAACCCCAGGGATGTGGCCAGCCGTTAGCATGTTAACAAGCTCTCCAGGAGATTCCGCTGTACCTAAACTTTGAGAAACACGACATTAGCTCAAGAGTCAGCCTGGGCATCCTCCGAGGTGGGTATTGTTAACATGAAGAGTCAGAGCCTCAGTGGTCCCAGTGGGTCCCCATTTCTCCAGACTTGAAGGCGGTTTTTTCGAAGATTTATATACCATGCAATAAACCCATTTACAAAGTGTACAACCCAGTGTTTTTTAGTATATTCACGACTATTACCACTAGTTCCAGAATATTTTCATTGCCCCCTCCTCCCCCCCACCGAATTGTACCTTTTAGTAGTCATTTCAATTTTCCCCTTTCCCCTGAGCCCTTGACAAGCACTCATTTACTTTCTGTCCTTATGGATTTATCTACTCTGGATATTTCATATAAATGGAATCGTATCATATGTAGTCTTTTGTTTCATTTAGCATAATGCTTCAAATGCTCATCCATGTTGTAGCACATATTAGCACTTCATTCATTTTTATTGCTGATAATAGTCTATTGTCTGGATATACTACATTTTGTTTACCCATTTATCCACTGATGGACATCTGGGTTGTTTCCACCTTTTGGCTATTGTGAATAGTGTTACTATAAATATTCATGAACAAGTACTTGTTTGAATACTGATTTTCAATTCTTCTGGGCATATATCTAGGAGCGGAATTGCTGGTCATATGGTAACTTTGTGTATAACTTTTTGAGGGACTGCCAGACCTTTTCAAAGACGCTGCACCATTTTACATTTTCACAAGCAATGCACGAGGGTTCTAATTTCTTCACATTTTTGCCAACACTTGCCATTTCCTTTTTTTCTTTAATTATAGCCATTCTAGTGGATATGAAGTGGTATCTCACTGTAGTTTTGATTTGCATTTCAGTAACGTTGAGCATCTTTTCATGTGCAACTGTCTGAAGAGGCATCCTCTTTTGCTACTAGAGCTGCTTTGTTCACACAAACACACTCCTACAACCACTTGCATAACTTCTTTGGAGAAATGTCAATCTAAGTCCTTTGCCCATTTTTTTTAAAAAATATATTTTATTGATTTTTTACAGAGAGGAAGGGAGAGGGATAGAGAGTTAGAAACATCGATGAGAGAGAAACATCTATCAGCTGCCTCCTGCACACCCCCTACTGGGGATGTGCCCGCAACCAAGGTACATGCCCTTGACCAGAATCGAACCCGGGACCTTTCAGTCCGCAGGCCGACGCTCTATCCACTGAGCCAAACCGGTTTCGGCCCTTTGCCCGATTCTTAATAAGATTGCTCCCCTATCTTGTGGCTAAGTGTTTAAATCATAGATCACCTCTCTCAGAAAGGGTTTGGCTCAGTGGATAGAGCGTCGGCTGCGGACTCAAGGGTCCCAGGTTCGATTCCGGTCAAGGGCATGTACCTTGGTTGTGGGCATATCCCCAGTAGGGGGTGTGCAGGAGGCAGCTGATCAATGTTTCTCTCTCATCGATGTTTCTAACTCTCTATCCCTCTCCCTTCCTCTCTGTAAAAAATCAATAAAATATATTAAAAAAATAAATTCTCTATATATTTTGGATATTAATACATTATCAGATATGTACTTTGCAAATATTTTTACTCAGTCTATAGATTGCTTTTTAACTCAGTCGATAGTGTCAATTTATTTTTAAATCCTCACCTGAGGATATTTAGTGATTGATTTTTAGAGAGAATGGAAGAGGGAGGGAAAGACAGAGAGAAACATCAATGTGAGAAAGACACATCAGTTGGTTGCCTCCTGCATGAGCCCTGACCAGGGCCCTGGCCAGGGAGGAGTCTGCAACCCAGGTAGGTGCCCTTGACTGGAATTGGACCTGGGGCCCTTCGGTCCGCAGGCTGATGCTCAATCCACTGAGCCAGACTGGCTCGGGCAATAGTGTCTTTTGATGCACAAAAATTTTTTATTTTGATGAAGTCCAATTTATCTATTTTTTCTTTTGTTGCTTGTGTCATGTTTAAGTTTATTTTTATTTTTGCCAAATTCAAGGTCATGAAGATTTAACTCCCATGTTATCTTCTGAGAGTTTTATAGTTTTAGGCCCTTGATCCATTTTGAGTTGATTTTTCTAAATGGTGTGAGATAGGGGTCCAACCTCATCCTTTTGCGTACGGATATCCAATTTGAAGAGACTAGAAAGAGGCAATGTTTTCAAGAAAAATGTAGAGTAAAATACTAGTTAGCTGATATGTGCCAGAAATGGCTAAAAGTGAAAGATGGTATTTGACTGAGTGAAGATTGGGAGATGCCATTTTTAGTGGATTCTTGCTGCTTGAGGATTTCCTCTGGTCTGGGAGATGCCATATATATATAAAAGGTAACAGAACTGCGGCGATATGGCTACTGGTGTCCCACCCAGAGGGACAATTTGGCAACATCCCAGCCAGGCACCCGTCCTTTGCTCTTCCTAGGCCAGTGAAGGCGAACCTTTTGAGCTCAGCGTGTCAGCATTTTGAAAAACCCTAACTTAACTCTGGTGCCGTGTCACATATAGAAATGTTTTGATATTTGCAACCATAGTAAAACAAAGACTTATATTTTTGATATTTATTTTATATATTTAAATGCCATTTAACAAAGAAAAATCAACCCAAAAAATGAGTTTGCGTGTCACCTCTGACACGCGTGTCATAGGTTCGCCATCACTGTCCTAGACCTTCATTCATGAACAAGGGGTCTCTGGGAGCAAAGGGGAGAGAACCCCTCCCTCGCTTGCTCACTGGTACTAGCCACTCCCTCCTCTTCCCTTAACTTGGCCTTGGTCCAGCTGTCAAGCCCAACACCTCTACCATCTGGCCAGATGTGGTTCCAAAAACAACCTCAGGAGCATTTGGATACGTTTTCCAGCCCTAACTAATGGCTCTCCTGTCCACAGCCTGGACCCAGGTTCCTGGGAGTGGGAGGCAGCTCCTTACCTCCTGGAAGACGGTGGAAGTGTGTGGTTTTTCCTTTTCTCCTTTTGGAACATAAGTATCTTCCTGAGTCTTGCCGGAAGCCGGTCCATCCTTGCTGCTTGACACAGTCGCTGCAGGGAAGAAACATCTGCACAGCATATGTTTCAAGGGACCTGGCGTATATGGCATATTGTTCTTGATTTTTTAAAATATATTTTATTGATTTTTTTTTTTTTTTTTTACAGAGAGGAAGGGAGAGAGATAGAGAGTTAGAAACATCGATGAGAGAGAAACATCAATCAGCTGCCTCCTGCACATCTCCTACTGGGGATGTGCCCGCAACCCAGGTACATGCCCTTGACCGGAATCGAACCTGGGACCTTTCAGTCTGCAGGCCGACGCTCTATCCACTGAGCAAAACCGGTTTTGGCATGGCATATTGTTCTTAATATGTTTGCTCCCCTTCTTGGCGCTATGTGTTTTAACCAAGGTCACCTCTCTGAGAAAGGTTGTTTCCCCAGGTAGGGATTTTCCCCAGAAGTTAGAGAGGGAATAAAACCCCTTAACTAAGTGCCAGGCGGGTAGTTAATCACTTTAACTACGAACAATCACGCTTAAGCTACACAATCTTTACTCCCTGGAATGGAGATAAGAAACGCCCTAACCTTTGGAATAGAAATTGATAGGATTAAAATCAACTGGTATAAATACAGATGTAACAAGACAATAAAACATAGAACCTGGCTGGAGATCCTGGATAGAACCAGGCGAGAGAACCCAACCATGCTGGTCAACTAAACGCTGCCTCCATCCACACCTTTGGGAATCCCTGGACCTGCTGGGGCTGGACCCCAACAGAGTCTCACTGGCCAAATGAAGACATGCAGGCCTCTTGGCCTCCTATCAGAGCCCAGGAGCTCCATGTGCTGTCTCTTACCTGTCACCCAGCTGGTCTCTCACAGTTGTGAAGACTAGAAATTTGAACTCAAGGTGTTGTCAGAGTTAGTTCCATGCCTCCCTTCTAGGTCCTGGTGGCCACTGGCAATCCTTGGTGTCCCCTGACCTGTAGGTACATCATGCCAATCTCCACCGTTTTCCTCACATAACCTTCTTCCTGTGTCTCTAACTCTGTTTCTTCTCTTCTAAGGACACCAGCCATATTGGATTAAAAGCCCTCCCTACTTCAGCATGACCTCATCTTAACCTAACTAATTACATCTGCAGTGATCCTATCTATACTAATAAAAGGGTAATAGGCTAATTAGACAAGACATCTTCCGGGCAACTTTCTGGATGTCCTTCTGGACAAAGCCATGGTGGCAGGGCTGAGGCAGAGGCAGTTAGGGGTGATCGGGCCAGAAGGGGAGAGCAGTTAGGGTGCTCAAGCTGGCAGAGGAGAGCAGTTAGGGCGATCAGGTCAGCAGGGGAGAACAGTTAGGGAGATCAGGCCAGCAGGGGAGAGCAGTTAGGCCACAGCGGTTCTCAACCTGTGGGTCGCGACCCTTTTGGTGGTCGAACGACCTTTTCACAGGGGTCGCCTAAGACCATCCTGCATATCAGATATTTACATTACAATTCATAACAGTAGCAACATTACAGTTATGAAGTAGCAACGAAAATAATTTTATGGTTGCGTCACAACATGAGGAACTGTATTTAAAGGGCCAGAAGGTTGAGAACCACTGAGTTAAGGGGATCAGGCCAGCAGGGGATCGGGCCTAAATCAGAAGGCGGACATCCCCCAACGGGTCCTGGATTGGAGAGGGCACAGGCCAGGCTGAGGCACGCCCCCCCTCCCCCCGCCCTGTCCATGAATTCTGTGCACCAGGCCTCTAGTTTCCAAATAAGACCACATTCTGAAGTGTTCCGAAGGCCAGGAATTTCAGAGGGGACCCTATGCAACCCAGGGCACCAGGAAATGCCGAGACCATAACTGGGAAGGAGGCTGTAGCTGACACCCCATTCCTGTGAGCCCCTCCTGTGTGCCTTTGCTTCTCACAGCCTGACCTGTGACTCTCTTTGGAGGCTTCCCTCAAGCTACTACAACTGCTTAGCATGTGTACACACACACACACACACACACACACACACACACACACACACAGCTAGAAGTGTCTGGGCATTGGTGTCCCCTGGGGCAGCCTCAGCACGATAATGACCGACAGACATGCATGCAGGAGTATGGAAGCTCAGCTCTTTGTCCTCCCATTGGGAACAAAGCTCTGCATTGAGGTGTGTCCCACACGCCTGCCCAATTGTCCCTTCCTCAGGCAGGCCTCCCCCAGCCATGTCATCTCAGGTCTAACCTGTCCTTTCACGTAGCTCTTCTTCCTTCATATGGAGGGATGACCATCTACTGCCCATTGCCCCGTGTGCCAGCCCACAAACCAGACTTGAGTTCTTTACTCCTCTGATGGTTGACCATCAGGAACTGTGACCATGGGGTACATGTGTGTGCTGAGGGACGGGTATAGATGGAACAGAAGGAGGTGACATGGGGACGTGGCTTCTCTTCATGGAATATACCTGGATTCTCAGGACTTTCCCAGCCCCAATGCCCAATATGTCATTTCCAGTCTGTAATGGATTGTGGCTGTGCCCTAATATGATGACTTGCTGGATCTGATAGTACCCAGCTCACTATGGAAGCTCAGGTAGTATATCTCATGGGCAGGTGCTCAAGTCTCTATGATGACCAGTTGCATGCCACAAGTTGTCTTTCTAAGGGAGAATAGTTCTTTGCTGTAGAAAACCCTAGAAGTCTTCGTTAGCGCTCTCCTACCGGGGTTTGCCAAAGACTCCGCCCCATAGTCTTATCTACAGTTTGGAATCTTCTTGGTCATGTGGCTTCAATAGCAGGGCAGCTGGCACTGATGCTTGGATCGCATCTCTTTCTTTGTCTCAAACTGATAGCCTTCTGTAAACAAATGTTGGTGAAGGTGTGGAGAAATTGGGACCCTTGTGCACTGTTGGTGGGAATGTCAAATGGTATCGCCGACTATGGAAAACAGTATGGTGGCTCCTCAAAAAATTAAAAATAGAATTAGCGGCCAAAACCGGTTTGGCTCAGTGGATAGAGCGTCGGCCTGCGGACTGAAGGGTCCCAGGTTCGATTCCGGTCGGGGGCATGTACCTGGGTTGCGGGCACATCCCCAGTAGGAGATGTGCAGGAGGCAGCTGGTCGATGTTTCTCTCTCATCGATGTTTCTGACTCTCTATCTCTCTCCCTTCCTCTCTGTGGAAAATCAATAAAAAAAATATATTTAAAAAAAAATAGAATTAGCATATAAACCAGCAATTCCACTTCTGGGTAGATACCCCAGAAGAATGGAAAGTGAGGTTTTAAAGAGATAGGTTTATACCCGTGTTTATAGCAATGCAATTTAAAATAGATGAATGAATGGATAAGCAAGATGTTGTATAACCACACAGTGATATGTTATTCAACCTTAGAATAAGAGAAGGAAATCCTGTCATCTGCTACAACGCGGATGAGCCTTGAGGGCATGATGTTAAGTGAAATCAGCTAGTCACAGAAAGACAACAGTCTGATTCCGCTACATGAGATGCTTAGAGGAGTCAACATCACAGAGACAGAAAGTAGAATGATGGTTGCCAGGGGCAAGGTAAAGGGGAAGTGAGGGGGGAGGTTATTGCTTAATGAACGTAGAGTTTCAGTTTTACAAGATGAAAAGAGTTATGGAGATGAATGGTGGTGACAGTGACGCAACAACGTGAATGCACTTAATACCACTGAACTGTACACTGGAACGGTTAAGATGGTAAATTTTTTTGCCACATATTTGAACACAATAAAAAACTGATAGTTTTATGATCTTCTAATAAATAGGCCAGAACAGTATTCCCAAGTGTGGCATACGCTGTTCCAAAATGTAAAGAGGCCGAAGAGAGTGGCTTAAAACCATAGAAATTGATTCCCCCCGAGTTCTGGAGGTCAGAAGTCTGTAACCAAGGTGTTGGCAGGGCTGTGCTCCCTCGGAAGGCTCGGGGGGACAATCCATTCTTGGCCTCCACCCGCCTCTCTGGTGGCTCCAGACATTGCTTGGTCTGTGGCTTCCTCACTCCAGTCTCTGCCTCTGGGGTCACATTATGTCCTCTTCTTTCTCTGTGTGTCTCTTATAAGAGCCTTTGTCATTAAGTTTCGGACTCTCTCGGATAATCCTCATCTGGAAATCTTTAACTTCATTATATCTGTAAAGACCCATTTTCCAAGTCAGGCAATAGTCCCAGGTTTCAGGGATTAGGGCATGGACATGTCTTTTGCGGGGGTGGGGTGGGGTGGGGTGGCATTGTTTTGCCTACTGCGTGGTAGAAGGTGCAAGGGGCACCTTGTAACAACTTGCCTTTTATCTTAGAGGCGATGGCGGGGCCTGCCTCAGCTCAGCTCCCTGGCTCATTACTGTCTTCATCCACATGGTGGACCCCTGAATCTCCATGGGGTTTACCCTCCGCCGTCTGGCACACATGTTCTTGCCACTTCTAGCTTCCCAAGTTCGCAGCATGGAGGGAGCTTGACATTCCACAGACATCACCCAGATCCATCATGTTGACATCGCGTGCGTGTTGGCTGCTAGCAGCTCATAGCTACCCCTTCTCTGGAGAACTGCTTTCTGCCTAATAGTAGGGATCTTACCGGGGAGGTTACACCCCTCCAGGGGTCAGCACCCATACTATCAGGCTCGCTGAGAAGTGTGTGTGGGGGGGAATTCAGTGGTGAAATTCATGCTCCAGAGGCCCCGTGAGACCAGAATGAGCCCAGTCTCCAGCCCAGACATCAGGGATTAGCTTTCTTCCCTGCTCTGCCCCACTCCCCTCACTTCACTTCGGAAAGCCCACCCCACCAACCCCCCAGCTCTGCTCCTGGGCAACTGACCTAAGAGTCCCTGGCGATGATCTTATGATGGGAGCAGAGTTAACATGGCTCCCGGGGCCGGGCCGTGAAGGTGCCCTGCTGCCCCTGCCACGTGAAGGCAAACTGCGTTGGCTCCCCTCTGCTGTTGGGCATCATGAAGAAAGTCTTTGACAAATCAAGAGCTGATACCAAATTCCAGACACTCCGTTGACTTGCCCCAGTACAGACACCACATTTAGCACAGTAACTGAGACTGGGCTGCTCCTGTCTAAGCTCCTGGGAATCTGCAGTCCCCTCTCAGAGGGACCTTCCCTGGTCACCTAGTGTCACTTTGTAACTCCCAGGCTTCCTCCATCATATTCTCCCATTTTATTTTTATTACTAGAGGCCCGGTGCATGAAATTCATGCATGGGTGCAGTGCCTAGGCCTGGTCTGTGATCAGGGCCATCTTCCCAGGCCCTGCCCCCCACTGCCACCCAACCCCGGTTCCCTGTTAGCCATCAGGCGACTGGAGCCTGCAGTGGGGGTGGGGTGGGAGGGGTGGGGAGGGGAGGGGGAGAAGAGACTGAGAGGTTGGCCGTTCTCACCCACTCACCGGTGCCCTGTCCCCTGA
This sequence comes from Myotis lucifugus, assembly GCF_000147115.1. Lineage (NCBI taxonomy): Eukaryota > Metazoa > Chordata > Mammalia > Chiroptera > Vespertilionidae > Myotis > Myotis lucifugus. Next base: position 162,818 of record NW_005871589.1, on the reverse strand, counting down.
AGCTGGTCACCCTCTGTGTGTGGGGTGACTGGTGGGATGGGGGTCTTGGCCTGGTGCCGCCTGGGGCGCTGCCCGGGTCTCAGATCCCTGTTCACCATCAGGTGATCGGAGCCTGCCAGCCCAGGGAAGGGACTGAGAGGTTGACCAGCAGGCCTCGATAGAGTGATCAGGGCCTGCATCACCCTATCCTGCGTTGAGCGTCTGCCCCCTGGTGGTCAGTGCGTGTCATAGCGACTGGTTGTTCTGCCATTCGGTCGATTTGCATATTACCCTTTTATTATATAGGATTACTATTTTAAATTATTTTTAATATATTTTTTAAATTAATTTCAGAGAGGAAGGGAGAAGGAGAGATAGAAACCTCAATGATGAGAGAGAATCATTGATTGGCTGCCTCCTGCATGCCCCCTGCTGGGGATCAAGCCTGCAACCAGGCATGTGCCCTTGACCGGAATTGAATCAGGACCCTTCAGTCCACAGGCCACACTCTATCCACTCAGCCAAACTGGCCAGGGCTCCCATTTTATTTTTTATAGCTCTAATTACTACCTGAAATCATGTCATATATTTATTTGTTTGTTTATGGTCTTTCTCCAATGGGGGCAGAAGCTCCATGGGCTGAGGACTTGGACATAATTACAGCTGCATCCCACGCTCCAACACTGTAGAAAGCACTTCCCCGGCCTGTGTCAAATGAATAAAGGAGCAGCCACTGTTCTTCCACGGGAAGTAGACAGACAGGCGTAAAGAGTGCTTTCTGTAGAGATTCTAAAGTGGAGGCCATCGCTGAGGGCCACTGGGTGGGAGAAAGCAGGTCAAGGTGGGCTGTCTTCCAGGTGCTGAAAATGCCCTCGGCCCCTCCCAGCCCCTCACTGGCTTTTTTTTTTTTTTTTTTTTTTTTTGGTTGGGTCTGGCGCAGACCTCAAGGAAACATAACATTTTTAATAAAACCTCAGAGTCAACAAAGCCGAATGGTCTCGGGTGACCCTCCCGCCCGCCCCAGCTGTTGACTTTAGAAGCCAAGAGGTGGGGGTGTTGCCCAATTCCTGTGAAGTTCAGGGAGATATAAGCTAGAAGGGCCCGGCCCGTTTTATGTGAAAAAAACAAAACAAAACAAAACTCGTTGGGCCCTGGAAAGATTCCACCGCCAGCCAGAATCAAAGGTCCATTCAGAGCGACAGAACTCTTCACATTCGCTGCTAATGAAAACCAAACTTCTCGTCCCTCAGAGCCTTTCCAGGGGCTGCAACTGGAAGGGCCACCCCTCCCGCCACCCAGAGGGCCCCGCTGTGCTAAAATAGTTTTATGATAATATGGGGCTCGTATTTTTCTAATTTCAGGCGTCGGTGATTTAGGACTGAGTTGTTTTCATGGAAAAAGAACTGGAACTTGTGCGAGACGGGGAAAGCCTGCCACCTCGGCAGATAGCCCCACCGTGTGCGTTTCCAGGCCGAGGGCGCCCTGCCGCAGGGGCCGGGCCTCATTCACGGGTGTCCCCATGAGAGGGTCCCGAGACAGTGAATTCTGTATTTTGACTTCAAAATGTGTGAAATCTTAGAATCACAACTCAGAAAGGCAAACATATCACTCTCAGAAGCAGAGAAAGAGCCGTAAAGACTTGTGTCTTTTCTGCTTCTGCTTATAAAACAACATTTTCTTATTTCTCTCTCCTTTCTGTCTTTTTCCCTTTGATGATTTATCTTTATAGCAAGCTAGAGGCCCAGTGCCCGAATTCGTGCACAGGTGGGGTCTACCGGCCCACCCCAATCAGGGTGGGAGGGGCCAATCAGGGGCAGGGCCAGCCAGGGGGAGGGGCCGAGGGTGGTTGGCCAGCCAGCCCCACCCCCTGGTCGAACTCCCGGTGGAACTCCCAGTCAAGGGGATAATTTGCATATTTGCCTTTTATTATATAGGATATAAGTCATGGGAAACAAACTCAGGTGTGTAAGAAATATACCTTTTTCCTAAAGTTAATTTAATTTTTACTTTAAGCCTCTAATACCTTTAGCTGATGAGAAACTTAAACTCAACTTTTTCAGGTATTACTCTGCCCTTGTTAGGATTGAGAGGGGATTCTGTTCTTATTCCTCAGTTTTCTCATCTGTAAAATGGGGATAATGGTAGCCCTTAATGGGCTGAGTTTAAAATGGTAAGATTTTCAACATGGGTTATCCGGGAAGGCTACCTGTAAGAGGTGACAAATCAGCTAATGAGTTGGCCAAGCATGCTCTTGAACTCTGCTTAGATATTTATCAAGATCTAGTAGTTCAATATACTATACCTCTAACAAATGTGCTCATTTTAGACAATTTGGAAAATACCAGGAAATATTCTATAAAGGACAAAACAACTCTCACCCATCTTTCTAGTGATTTCATTCGAGTTTACCTTTATTTCTATTTTTAACTTATATTAATTGAGATATAGTATATGCAATGTATACCTAGCTAGGAAAACATGTTTATTCCTATGAAAACATTTATATATGTATAGAAAATAAAGGTCTGGATGGGAAATAAAACATCCCTAAAAATATTAACAATTGTTATTTTTAGAGGGGTGGGATTATGGGTAATTCTTCTTGTGCATGGGTGGGGTCTACCGGCCCACCCCAATCAGGGTGGGAGGGGTCAATCGGGGGCAATCTGTATCATCTACTTCTTATCCCACAATAATGCATTAGTGTAGTTTTAAAATCTAATATGTACACCTGGGCACCTCGGGCTCAGAATCTTACGGTCATTACATCTCCGGGTCACGGAGGAGGGTTGGGAGGCTGGACCAGACTCTGAGCCTGGACCTTTCAGTCAGAGAGGCTGCATGTGGCCTCAGGTGTGTTCAGGGGTTGCCATGAGCAGGACATGAGGCTTCACTCCAAACCTGTGGGGTGAGGGAGTCAGGGAGCGGGCAGGGCTGTTGTCACTGCACAGTCAGAAAGAGCAAAAACATTACCAAGACCAGGCTGTGCCCTAGGCACATATTTAAACACAATGGTCCCATCAGATGCCAGGAGCTCTGAGAAGCGGAGAGACACGTAAACCCGAGGTTGGGGGCACAGGGTCCTTCCTGTAACGTCGGTGCTAAGGTGCCTTCGGAACTCTCCGCTCCTCTCCACATCGTTTTGGACGAGCTTCATCCTCCTTTGCTCGGCCCATTGCAGCAGCCTGTGACCAGGGCTCAGCCCACGCTCCACACTGCACGGCAACCCCCTCGGACACGTACCCATCAGAACGTGCCTCCACTCCTCAGCGGGGCTCCCCAGTGCCCGGGACCAAGTCCAAGTCCCTCAGCGTGGCCTCAGGCCCCACAAGCTGAGCCTGCTCGCCTCCCCTACCCCATCGCCATTATTCCACCTTCCCCACCGTCCTCTCTAGCTCAGCCACACCCCGTCCCTCCAGGCCAGTGATGGCGAACTTACGACATGCGTGTCAGAGGTGACACGTGTGTCAGAGGTGACACGCGAACTCATTTTTTTGGTTGATTTTTCTTTGTTAAATGGCATTTAAATATATAAAATAAATATCAAAAATATAAGTCTTTGTTTACTATGGTTGCAAATATCAAAAACATTTCTATATGTGACACGGCACCAGAGTTAAGTTAGGGTTTTTCAAAATGCTGACACGCCTGAGCTCAAAAGGTTCGCCACCACTGCTCCAGGCCATGAGGTTCCCTCTACTTAGAAGGCCTTCCTGCTGCCTCTCTGTGGGGTGACTGTCTACTCACCTCTCCACCTTGTCCCCCCCGCCCCCCAATCCCACGGTTTAGCATTGTTTTCCTGTCTGTCTGCCCTGGGGGCTCCTCAAGGGCATGGCTGTGACTTGTGCGCCTTTCCTCCTGCTGTCTGGCACCTGGGGGTGGGGCGCGGCTTGGGTCTCTGTTGGGTGAATGAGTGAATGAACCCTGGCCAAGGCCTCGCAGACACCAGGCCCACAGAGCAGAGGGGGGTGGTGCGGCCCAGACAGCTGCCACCCATTAGGACACCCACGAGGCCCACTGTTCCCAGCAGTGGGCAGGGGCACAGAGGGAGGGTGGCTCCAGAGAGCTGGCCCTCGGCTGGCCCCTCCCCTCCGCCCAGGCTTCCTCTTGGCCCGGCTCAGGGCGGGCTCGCTCTGCGGGTGAATATAAATATATAAAACAAACAGTGCGCGTTCGCTGCAAGACTAAAAATAGGAAGCCTGGAATCCGGCCGGCTCCGCTAGCCGCTGGGCCACACAGTGCGGTGCGAATGTTGAGGGGATATGGCCCCTCGCCTCCTCCCGGCTCCCCAGCCCTCGTGGGGGGAGGTTGGGGGCACCCTGGGTTTCCATAAGGAACAGTTCATTCGTTCTCTCTGGCTCCCCCCACCCTTGTCCGTCTGACAGCTCATTTCATTAATGACCCCAAAATGAACCAACCACGGAGGCGCGGTCCCTGCTCACATGGCCAAGCTGGGTGTCTGGTGGGGCGAACAGCTGCCCCCGACCCTGGGCCATGCTGGGGAGATCCGGGTGACTGTGTTTATGGGGTGCATCTGGGGCAGAGGAGGAGTAAGGCAGGCCAGGGTCTGGCCCCGCACTGGGACAGCCCCACAGCTGTCTCCTCGGCCCTCACAGTTCCCTCCATTGTCTCAGGCCTGCAGGGCCCTGCCAGGACCTCTGTTCTCAGCGTCCAGGCCGAAGCCCTCTCCATGGGAGAAGCCTCGCAGTGCAGGGCTGCTCTCTGAGGCCGGGGGTGGGGGGTGG
>NW_005871589.1:154451-157994 GCF_000147115.1 Myotis lucifugus | reverse complement strand
CCCGTACTGCGCACATACCCCTCAACTCTCTATTTCATCTTCTGATTATTATTACATCTTATCAAGGCAAACGGCACAATAGGGCCTCATTTCTTACTCATCTTGTTAACCCTTTGATTCCCTTAAAGAACCCCCCATGCACGGCATCTCTTTTCTTCGCATTTGGAGGGTTCGTTTGAGGTGGGATGTTTGGGGTGTGGACTGTCCCTCCTGGGACCTCTTCCCCTCAGGGTTGGAGGCCCCCCTCTGACCCCAAAGGCCATACCACCTCTCCCAGTTTTTCTACCAGCCTGTCCCCGGGCTTCGGGGTGTGCGGGAGGGGCTGTGGGGACTCAGAGGGCTGTGGGGGCTGTGGGGGCTGTGCAGGCTCAAGGGGCTGTGGGACTGTGGGGGGTATGGGGGCTGTGGGGCTATGGGGTGGGGGTTGGGGGGCTGTGGGGGCTCAGGGGGCTGTGGGGGCTGTGGGGGTTGTAGAAACTTCAGACACTGCCCAAATCGAAGCGACCCCTAGAGCCTCTGGAATGGAGCTGGGTCCAAGGGGCCCTGGACGCTGGAACAAGGTGGCCTCCTCACCTGGCCGGGCCGCTTCATGTCTAAGCTCCCGCTGGTGGCTCCGGAGGCTGGGGTTGCTGGGCCAGGGATATCACCCTTCCCTTCCAGCAGAGTAAACCCCTGCCCGGAAGCAGAACCTGGAGGGAGCATGGGACCGGCTGGCAATTCAGTTGCATACCTGGCACACAGTAGGTGCTCATGTAAGATCTGAATAAAAAAAGAGGCTCAGAGAGGGACAGGGCTCCCCCCCGCCCCCCGCCACAGCCACAGCCACAACCACAGCCACACAGCTAAAGGAGGAGAGGAAACCCTCCTTCCACATTAAGACCTTTTCCCCAGCCCTTCCAGGGGCTGGGAAGTTCTAACACTTCGGCTGAATTCTGGCTGCTATGGAGGCAGCCCCTTCTCACCCTGGTCTGGAGGGGAATCCACTCTCGCCACCTGCTGCCACCTGCAGGCTGCTGTGGTTACTGCAGTGCTCCCCCCCAGAGCCCTCAAACTGTGTGACCTGGGGTGAGGGGCGGGGTGAGTCCCAGCCTTCTCTGGGCCGGTTCCCCCGAGGAAGCTGGGTGGGCTGGTCTGCGCCTGGTGGGTGAAGGTGATGGAGCTGTGCGTCAGGGGCTCTGGAGAACACAGCTCCCCTCCCATCAGCGGTGGCATCGAAGCGTGGCTGGGGGGAGGGGCTCGAACTGTGGTCCCCACATCATCCCCATCATCCCTACAAAGTGCCCGCAGATAAACTCACAGACGGAAGCAGCGTGTCCGCCTGCAGACGCGGCTCCAGGACCAGCCCCCTCACTCAGAGCACATCCCAGAGAGTGCTCCCTCGGGCTGGTCCCTCGGGCAGAGGGGTGCTGGGGGGTGGGGTGGGGTTCAGCTGGGGAAAGGCAGCTTCCTGTTGGGTGTTGGGTTTCAGGCAGACCGACCTAAGGGCACAGGGATAAATCTTGGGATTCGCTTTTGAAGTGGGTACTTTCACTTGGAAATAAGGTCTGTTTGATGAAAATCCCCCTCCACAAGTCCTGACGGGCCAGGCAGGGTGGGCCAGTCCTCCTGGCTGGGCAGGTTGGGGGTTGGGGGGGCTGCCAAGGCAGGCCCCCACACCACACACCCCACAGCCCCCCACCAAGCAGGCTGCGGTCCTCGCCCAGGGAGATGTGAAGCCAGATGACACCCTCTCTTTGCACCTCAGTCTCTTCATCTGCAAAATGGGGGAGCTGAGCCACCTGCTCGCGCCGCAGTTGATTGCTGCTGAGTCGCTGCTCTTCCAGCTCGGGCCCCAGAGCGGCTCCCACCGAGCCTGCTTTAGGCTCCACCTGCTCTGCCCTCCCCGACCCTGCACGTGGGAACACGCTGTGAGGGGTGGTTTCTTCCATTCCCTCGTGAAAAGTCCTGGGCCACGTGAGAGGGAGAAGGGGTGGTGGCACCTGAAGACCAGACATTCCCCTGGCGCCCCAGCCGCCCCAGGAGGCCTCAGTGGCTGCACCTGCCTGGGGTGGGCTCAGTGGCCATTCCCGATGGAGCGGACGCAGGGGGGCCACGGCGCTGGGGGTCTCCTCAGCAGGGGGCTTAGTCCTATTCCTGCCCAGGCTGAGGCCCTGCCCCATTCCTCCTTGGCCACAGTGGGCGGGGGGAGAGGGGGTGTGTGTCTCCATCCTCCCTCACCCCCTGCACACAGCCCTAGGAGCCTGGCATTGGATCCTTCAACACACCTCAGAGTTATATTATTGTAACAAATCAGTCACAATTCCGTTTACAGTTAAATAATACAGAAGTTTACTGTACAAGCAACTTGTGCATTAAAAACAAATACACCAAGCAAATTATAGTGCAAAGCAGTTTCCACCCCTCCCCACCCCTCCCCGGCTCTGGGCGGTTTGATGGGAGATGTGAGGGTAGCAGTACCAACACCTCAGCATGACAATGTGTCAAACGGACCCACACCCGCCACCAGGATACAGCGAGATGGGGTCCGACCTCGGTCTCGTGCTTCCTAAGTCAGTGTGTCTGCCGAGCATCCCTTTAAAGCAGCCTCGTCAATGAGGACCCACGTCTACAAGCCCAGGCTGTCTGCGCCCGCTGTGGGCCTTAGGACTCGGCACAGCCGCTGTCATGTCACTGGAAGCCGGGGGTGGGGGGAGGGCCCGTTTCTTTCCTGTCTCTGCCTTTACCAGGGCCTGGATGTCAGGGAGGGTTGTAACCCGGGTGGGACTACAAAGTGCTGGGCACTGGGAACTGGGGGCCAGACAACCACACAGCAGGGAGCGAAGATACGAAGACAACGGATTTGTAGCTGCTTCCTGAGAAGGGGTGGGAGCGCCCCTGGGTGGAGGGAGCCAGCAGGACACCCCCAGCAGCGAATCTGAAGAGATGGAGACTGCTCTTTCCAGTGAGGGCAGGACAGGGGACCAGCAGGAGGGGTCTAAGGAGCGAGCTCACCGGGACTTCCTAACCTGCCGGGGTGTGTGTGTGTGTGGTGGTGGGGGAGGGGGGGTGGACCGAGGACGGGCAGGCCACGTGCTGACACAGACACTTCAGGGGCTTCCGTATGGGAGACTTCCCATCCACAGAGGATGTGGCTGAAACAATGGCGGAAAAACCCATGCGGGTGACTCTTGATTTTGCGGGGACTTTCCCACGTGGACTTTCTAGAACAAAAGACCTCAGGAGCGGGAGTCCTAGCTGTCGCACCTGGAACAAAGCCACCCCTGCAAACGGCAAACTGATAGCGTTTCCGCGGGAGGGTACTGCCAGCCATTTCGCACCTTCTGCTCTCACATCAAAAGGGCACTCATCGCCAGAAACGGGGGCCTTTCAGGGACGCACGCCCCTAGCGTCCACTTCAAGAAAGTCTGACAACCACCTAGGTGATGACTCTTCCCGCCAAGGGCGTTATCCTGCAGACCCCCACACGCTCGGATGTGAGGGTGTGGGGGGGCTGCGCTGTCCCAACGAATGCGGGGGACCCCTGAGAAGGTCCTGGACTGTGGA
>NW_005871589.1:149917-153523 GCF_000147115.1 Myotis lucifugus | reverse complement strand
TTCTCCCCCCCCGCAGGAGAGGGGCGGCGACGTTATCGAGTCGAGCTAAAAATTGGCGAACCCCTCCCGAGAAAGTTTGGGGGCCCCCTCCAGTAGGGAACATGCATTTTGCCCCGGGAGGTCAGTAGGCGTTCACCACCATTTTGCGTTGGGCCCTGGGTGCCCAAGGCGGAGGGGCGAGTGGGGGGAGTCCATTTGGCTTCCACGCCGTTGTTTTGGCCGCCCAAGGTTGGGTTCAATGAAGTTTCCCACGCCCCCGGAGGAGACGCTGCTGGTTCAGGAAGGCCAGCATGCGGGTGGGCGAGCGGTCGCCCCCGCCGCTGCTGCCGGCCACCATGGAGAACTGGTAGGAGCCAGAGGACGCACCGTAGTAGAGGTGGTAAGGGGACGGGTTGGTCTGGAAGGGCCCGCTCTGGTTCTGCGGGGCCCCAGGGTACGGTGGCGGGAGGTAGGTGGGGTGGAAGCGGCTGGTGGCGGGCATGCTGGCCACGCTGAGGCTGCTGATGCTCGTGCCCGAGGGCGTGGCGCTGTAGGGGAAGGCCGCGGACATGGTTCCCGGGTAATGCATCCTGGGGTCCGGGAAGCGGCTGTCCGTGAGGGTCTGTAGCGCTGGGAAGGAGCGGTCGAACTGGCGGGGGTCGGAGAAAGGGTTCAGGTCCGAGGTGCCTGGGGGACAGCAAAGAGGACCATCAGTCGCAGCTGGACACCACCCCAGCAGACTACTTCTTTTTTTTTTTTTAATAGATATTTTTAATTGATTTCAGAGAGGAAGGGAGAGGGAGAGAGAGAGATAGAAACATCAATGATGAGAGAGAACCATTGATCGGCTGCCTCCTGCACATCCCACACTGGGGAATGAGCCTGCAACCCGGGCATGTGCCCCGACCGGGAATCGAACCGTGACCTCCTGATTCATAGGTTAATGCTCAACCACTGAGCCACACAGGTGGGCCCTAGCGGAATTCTTTAAGAATGTCCTTGGTTAAGGGGGTCAAATACAGGGTGACAGGAGGAGACTGGGTTTCGGGTGGTGAGCACACCATAGAGTATATTACAAAGCTGTATGCCTGGAATGTATCGATCTTATTAACTAATGGTACCCCAATAAATTAAATTTAAAAAGAAGCTCTGGCTCTGCTCTTACTGCCTTGGCTGCTGGGGGGCGGGAGCCCTCCTGGCCTGGTAACGGTCCTGCCTGGGAAGCAGGTGGGCAGGTACCCGGGCCGAAGGAGGCCACGGGCGCCTCCCGGGCTGATAGGGAATGGGGGCTCCTCTCTATCTTCTGGAATCCTCTTCACAGCCTGGCAGTGCAGAGGCCTGTTGGGGGGAGGGGGCGTGAAGGTGGGCCCCCACCAGGGACAGTGCTGGTCTGGCCTGGCAGCTTCTGCCTCCCTCTCTCCTGTTAAGAGCTGGCAAGCCTGTGGGTGCGGAGAGGGTCTGCATGGCCCTGTGAGAGGGATCTGGAGCCTGCTTTTTCAGATAGGGAGGCTGAGGCACAGGGGAAGATTAATTTCCTGGATGTTGCAGAAAGGACTCAAACTCCTCATGGGACCTCTGCCTTCTGCTTTGCTGGGCTGCTGTGCTGCCCGCACCTCTCCTGCCGGGGGCTTGGTGCGGTTCTGTGAGCTGATCCCTGTGTGGTGGGGTCAGGCCCAGAGGATGTGTGCCGCCCCCCCCCCCCCCCCAACACCTCACCCTGGGCCTGTGTCTCAGGGCTGCCTGCATCTCCCTGGCAGCCAAGTGAGATGGCAGCCAGAGGGCCTTGGTGGCCTAGACCCTGCCCTTGCCAAAGAGGCACCAGTGTCCAGCCCAGGTCCTGCCCCTGCTCCTCCAGTTTGGCTCCGCACTGGACTCCAAGACATGGGCATCTGAGCCTCTGCCCCCTACGTTTGCATTCACAGACCCCCAAACCTCAGCATCCCAAGGGGCTCTGGGATGGAGGCTAACGCCCTCGGCAGGAAAACTGAGGCCCAGAGAAGGTGAGGCACTTGCCTAAGGGTCACACAGAGCACCGGACCTGGCACAAAACCCCAGGGTTCCAGTCCTGAGCCCCATATGGGTCTGAGAGGCAGCTGTCCCGTCTCTGAGGCAGCACAGCACAGCACAACGGTTAACTGTGTGGCCTCTGCAGCTGGGTATCTGATCGGCTTCTGACACTTACTTGCTGTGTGTCCTTGGGCAAGTCCCTTAACCTCTCTGTGTGCCAACCTTCCCACATGAAAAATGGAGACAGTGACAGATCCTAGGAATTAAATTAGTTAATGCATGCACAGTGCTCAGACTGGGCACAGAGTGGGGCCTGATGAGGGTTGGCGCTGCTGCAGCGGCTGTGACAGTCTTACGCTGGGCTCCCAGGACACCCATTCAGGACCCTGCAGAGGGATCCCCTGACCCTGAGCCTTCCTTACGTCCTGGCCAAGGGGTGACTCTGGCAGCAGTGGGGGGTAGATGAGCCCCCAGCAGTGGGGGGTGGGTGAGCCCCCAGCAGTGGGGAGGTGGGTGAGCCCCCAGCAGTGGGGGGTGGATGAGCCCCCAGCAGTGGGGAGGGGGGTGAGTCCCCAGCAGTGGGGAGTGGGTGAGCCCCCAGCAGTGGGGAGGGGAGGTGGGCAAGCACCTAGCAGTGGGGAGGTGGGTGGGCGAGCCCCCAGCAGTGGGGAGGGGGGTGGGCGAGCCCCCAGCAGTGGGGAGGGGGGTGGGCGAGCCCCCAGCAGTGGGAAGGTGGGTGGGCGAGCCCCCAGCAGTGGGGAGGGGGGTGGGCGAGCCCCCAGCAGTGGGGAGGGGAGGTGGGCGAGCCCCCAGCAGTGGGGAGGTGGGTGAGCCCCCAGCAGGGGTCCTGAGGAAAAGTCTGTCTGGCGCCAACCCCTCTATGCCACCCACCAAAGAGGATTCAGGGAGACCAGCCTCTGCCCCTGGGCAGCTCCAGGCTGGCACTGCCACTGTGACTGAGGCGTGGCTGAGCACCGACAGCTGCAGGGGCCCTCAGGTCTCCTGCTTCTCAGATCTGCCTGAGGTGCTGTGACCTCAGGTGAGACCTGTAGGTTCTCTGGGCTCTGGGCTCTGCTTCCTCAGCAGCGGGCTCGCGCTGGTCCTCGCTGTGGGTCAGAACGGAAGGATGCTCCCTGCTGAAGGTGGGGGGCTTGGGGGCAGGGGTCCTCCTGGAATGTCTGGTACCCTCCCTACTGGGCTCCTTGGCTGGTCAGTGCTGCCTTGAAGCCTAAGGGGCCAGAGGTGCCTGGCTCCCCACCCTCAGGACCCCAGAGGCCTCGTTGGCACTGCCTGGCGCCCCAAACACAGCCAAGCACGAGGCTGACCCTTCTGCTCTGAGCCCAGGAAGTGAGTGCTGTCCACTGACAGGAACCCCACTCTCAAAGTGAAAGACCCCAAACAGGGACCCCAGGATGACACAGCAGGGCTGCGGCCCAGGAAACAGGCCGGGCAAGGTGGATCTGGTCTGGTGTACGCGGCCCTTGGCGTTCACGTGGGCTCCGGGCTCTGAGCAGGGCCTGCCCAGACGGCCTGTCCCCTCCTGCCCCCCCCCCCCCCCCCGGCGATTATAGGATTCCGCGACTTCATAACTACCGAAACCCGCAGCAGCCCCCACGATTC
>NW_005871589.1:127684-149806 GCF_000147115.1 Myotis lucifugus | reverse complement strand
CCCCCCCCCCCGGTGGTGGGGGAAGTGTCTGCCCTTAGGACCCCTGAGGCTCCTGGCCCCCCACCCCTCCCAGCCCAGGAGCCCCAGGAAACCGGAGCTGGGTGGTTGTTGGGGAGCCAATCCCAACACTGGAAGGAAATGTTTATTTTCTTCTCCAAATTGCCCCAGCTGCTGCGTGGTGGCTGAATGAGCCCTTTGAGCTGTTAGAAGCCCCCATTGTGGGCGGCCACAGCTGGGGGGGCCTGGGGCTGGAGTATGGAGGGGATGGGGCCTCGGCACTGCTTGCCAGTGACCAAAGCCGGGGTCAAAGCTATTAACAGGCACCAAGAGAAGTGGTGGTGGGGTGTCCTGAGGGGATCCCCAGGATGGAGTCTGAAGGCAGAGGCTGGCCCCACCAGAAGGGGAGGGCCGGTGAGAGGGCCCGAAACCCAGCCCTGCCAACACGCCTCCGAGTCAGGTACCTCCTTCTTCCCATTTTGCAGGTGAGAAAGCTGAGCTCAGAGAGGTGAAGTGACTAGCCTAGGAACACACAGCCAGTGCCTGGCAGAGGCAGGGTCCCAAGCCCGGCCCATCTGATTGCAAAGTTCACACTCCTTCCCTGTCCTGGTTGTCAAGAGCCCTTCCGCTCACGCCAAAGGGGCCAGGCCTGGGAGGGGGTGGCCCGGCTGGGTTGAAGGGCCACATAGGCGGCCTGAGCCCAGTGCTGTGGGTGGTCAGGGAGGGGCGGGGGAGCCCTGCCTAGGGTGCAGCAGAAGAGGAAGGACTGGGTCAGCTGCATCCACACAGGCCCCACCTCTCCTCCCAGCCTCAGCGTGGAGGCAGGAGCTCTACCTGCTGCCTGGCTAGACCCGGCCCTTTGGGGCTGGACAGAGGGTGGGGAGCCTAAGGCACCGATTCCCCAGCCAGGTCCACACAACTGTGGGAGCTGCTGGACAGGAAGGCTCTGTTCACCCCCACCTGCTGGATTCCGGGGCTCCCTGGCTGGGCCCCAACACCCCACTGGGCCCCAGCTCTGCCCCTGGCAGGGTAAGGCCTGGAGTGTTAGGCTACTGCACCCCGACAGACAGCTTCCGGGCAGGGGTGGGCATGAGCCCGAGGGCAGAGCACCTCCCACTGCCTCTTGAGGTCAGGCCTCCGCCCTGCAGCGCCACACCCCGCCCTTCCTTCCCGCCCCAGAGCTGCTGTATCTCAAACTCGCTAGCCCAGAGGCTCCGAGCGGCTGGACCTGGGGCCCCTCCCCACCTCACCAAGGCCCCGCTTCTCAGGCCAGACGGGAGGGCCTTCTCTTTATACTACGGGGCTACGTCAAGTCTGCCACCATATCCGATTGGCCAAGTGGGTTCTAACCGGGCCCTGGAGGACCGAGAAAGAACGACACCCTCGGTGCATGGCGACGGCCAGCCTCCTGCCTCCGTTCAGTACCGCCGCTGCGTGCGGCTGTGCACACTGGCTGACAGCCTGGAGAAGAGCGACTATGCATCATCCAGGCATTTACTGAGCACCTGCTCCGTGCATCTGTCTGCTCGGAAGTCCTGCCTGAGATCTAGCTCTGAGGGTGCCTGCTGCACCCACCAGGCAGTGGGGATAGAGACCCCTTAGGGGCCTCGGCCCAGAGGCCTTTCTCCTCCTTTCTGTTTGGTAGGGTCCCTGGGCCACGGGACCTTTCCCAGGAGATGCTGTGTATTTCTCCAGGGCTGCAACGTCCTTTACCGTTCACAAACTTTGAGGGCAGTAACAGCACTTGAACGTCACCCCAGCCTTGGGCAGAGGCACCCCACTCTCCAGTGAGAAAGCTGAGCTTGGAGGGAGGTGCCTCCAGCAGGGACACGTCTGCCACAGGCTCCTTGGACAAGTCATACCCCAGTTAAAGGGTGCACTAGGAGAGTAACCCCATCTCCCCAGGGACACCGAGCTGATCCTGGGGCCAGGCACCGGCGTGGCACGCGGTGGGAGTCGATGAATGTGGGCTGTGCGAATGCACGCAGGGCCTCGGCCAGGCCCGGCCGGAGCACCACACGGGCAGGGAACGGCCTCCGGACGGGCTTTGGCCTGGAGCCCCAGGACCACGTCCAGGTCCCGGCCCCCTCCCCCCGCCCGTGCCATACCTTGGATGGGGGTCTGGGCCTGGCTGTTGAAGTGGCTTGTGGTGCTGAGCGAGCCGCGGGGGCTGGGCATGCTCGGGGTCACCCGCATGCGCACCCGGTCCAGTCGCCGAAGCGGTCGGGGAACGCCTTGGTCTGGTCCTCCAGCTTCTGCCGGTGCCCTGCAGAGCAAGGGGAGCCCGTCAGCAGCTGGTCCCCGAGAGTCTCGGGAGACAGAAATGCCTCCTCCGCCGGATGTTCTCCCCGAGGTCTAAGCTCGGGCTCCTGCACGAGACCTCAGTCACAGCAACCTCCTCCTCGGGTTCTCCAGACTTTCTGCAGAAAACGGCCCTAGGTACGGCCCCGGGGCGGCCACAAGGGCCTTCCTGCCCTCGTGAGCAGGGCTACCCATTCTCACACCTGACCCTCCACAGCACACTGTCTGGCAGGAGGGGAAACTGAGGCCACAGGCATGGGCAAGGGACTCCAGCAGGCTCCCGTGGGGATCAGGAAGAGAACCAGGAGAGCTGCCACCTTCTGCCTCCCAGCGTCCCAGGCCCCACCCCACCCCCGGGAGGCGGCCCTGGGATGAGACTGTCACTCCCTCCCGCCCCGAGTCACTTGGGACCCACAGGCCTCAGACAGAAGGACACGATCGCCAGGACACGGAGCAAAGGCCATGGGTGCTTCTGATGGGAAGGTGGGGACAGGGACCAGAGCACCTGGCCTGGGCACTGCACCCGGAGGAAGTGCCAGCATTTCCCGGCACCTTCTTCCATGGCCCGCACAGGAGGAGCCCAGCCCTGCTCCCAGGCCCCAGGGTGCTGCAGGCTCAAGGTGGCCATGCCCCTGCTTCGTGCAGCCAGCAGAGCCTCCCTCAGGGTCCTCAGAAGACATGGAGCTTACAGGGACCACATGACCACACACACACACACACACACACACACACACACCACTCTTCAATGACTCACTTTACACTTCACAAGCAGCACAAGAACATCTACAAAAATAAAAGCATTGCAGACAGGGCCATGGCTCCTGGGAGCCCCCCTAAGCCACTCCCCAGAAGTCCCCGTGTGGGGTCTTCCCTTCCAGCCTCCGTTTCACACGCCTGGAAACACAGAGCAAGTTTCTCGTGGAACTTTCCTGAATGGGCTCAGCCTGGCCGTGCCATTCGTAATTTGCCTTTCTAGTAGCGCACCCTGGAGCGCCGCCTCAGTTTTCTGACCTGTAAAATGGGGAGGATAAGCCAGCCCCAAGACAACAACAGAGTTCCCACAAGGAGGCCGAGGAGGACTGCCCGCTATGCCAGTGGGCGTCCCTCGCGGCCGCTGCTCACATTCACTGGGCACTGAGTTTACTCGGCCAATCTTCTCAGGTGGACACTCGGGTAGTTTCCAAATGTCCTGCATGACCCCCGCACGTGCGATACTCCCAGGCACGACCCTGTTCACACCGTGTGTTGGGGGTTTGTCCAGGCAGAGGGCTGAGCTTTCCTGGGCTCTGCTGCTCAGCCCGACAGGAGGCTGGCCATCTGCTCCAGCGACGCCGCGGGAGGGGCCAGGCAGGCCAGGGGCCCTTTCTCCTTTCACAGGCCAGAGAAACTGTGGCTCACGGAGGTCACAGAGTGAGGAAGGGGGACGGAGTCCCTGGATCCCTTGGAAAAGAATGCGGGGAGGAGCCCAGGGAGAGGGCAAGGCCTGCCTGAGTTCTTAGGGCTGCAGTGATGCGTGGAACTTCCTAGACTGACAGGGAGAGAAGAAGAGAGAAGTAGGTGGGAGTTAAAACTGAATCCTCACCGTCCTTCCTGAGGCCTGGAAAATGGCATCTTTGGGGGAAAGTGCCGACCACCATTGAGAATGAGGGGAGAGAGTCAGAGGCCTAGCAAGGGGCCTCACTGCTGGTTTTCAAAATGGGGATGCAATGGGTTCTGGGACCCCAGACCCTGTGCTCTCTACACACCCCTGTCGCATGCTCACATGGGCCTCTGAGCCCCCGCAGAAATGGAGCAGGAGTCCTGGGAGCCACGCTGGGCTCAGCAAGACGCCAAGAGCCAGGGAACCCACTTCCTCCTCCTCCTGGGAGGCCCCAGGCCTGGAGCCCAGGGGACACTCGACAGCTGGAATGAAACCACTCGGCCTCCAGGCAGGGCCCCGCTGCTGCCTCCTAGGACCCTTGGTAACAACGGGACAATATGGGTTGGGGGTGAGCTCAGCTGGAGCCAGGGCCCCAAATGCAGATGCCTATGGGGGCTGGCAAGTCAGGTAACCGAGGCAAATGGGATGGGTGGGGACGGGGGCAGACCAGAGAGGATGTGCCTTGTAAGGGGGGTAGTCACCATCGAGTAAAGCTGACTGGTGCTCTGATGGTGTGTGTGTGGGGGGGGGGGGGGAGGAGGGGGATATGGGCTCAGTGTTGCCAGAGCTTCTGAAACCGTAAACCTGTTTTTATAGGAAATCTCCCATATTTTATATGTTGGCAATTAATGCAAATACTGAACCAAAAAAAAGCGCCAAACTGAGCACTTTGTAGGATGTGTCCTGCCCAGGGGCTGCCAGTTTGTACCCTCCAAGTTCAAAACTTCATTATCTGGTTAGGTGAGAAGGCTCAGCCACCAAGAACTGGTTAACGTGGTTTCCAGGGGCGTCCCGAAAGGCCCGGCCTCAGCGCTGGGGGAAAGAAACGCCGAAGATGGCAGCCGCGAAGTGGACAGCTGGGGGACGGATGGATTCAGAACCATCTCAAGGCAGGAAGCGGCGGGTGGACCTGGAGGCCGCAGGCTGACCTGACAGCAGTTGGGTGCAAAGGATCCGGGTGTCTCAGCCACACGCTTGGCGTGAGCCCATGGGGCTACACAACAGCTGGTGCCAAACCTCAGGCCTTGTTACGATCCTCACGGGCGAGTGGAGCCCCGCTTCTGAGTCACACTGTGTCCCAGGTGTTTACAGCGACTCTGCGGCCCAGCAGGAGGAGGGCGGGGTTCACAGAGGCCGGGGTTCGAGGCTGGGCCCTGCTGCTGGCAGCCTGGCGGCCTCACTAGTCACACTCCCTTTCCCCCACCCGAGCCGCAGTGTCCCCATCATGACACCCTCCCGGGCTGTGGCGCTGGCCAAGCAAGTTCTGTGAACGCTCTCCACCCACACGGGTCCCCGCCATCGCGCCCGGAACTTCTCCCCCCGCTCGTTCCAAGGGAGGCAGGGCGGTCGCCCTCACGTAGAACAGGACACCAAGGCCGGCTAAGTCCCGTCTCTGTGTCTGGGACACAAAGCCAGGACAGCAGAGCCAGCACTGTCGTCCAGAACCCAAGAACTCCAAGTGCTCTTTCTCCTGACACTTTCCTTTCTGCTCCCATTGTACAGATGGGGCCACTGAGACCTCACGGCGAGACCGATGCTCAGTGCTTGGTCTGGGATAGACACCAGGTGCTCTGGCCCCCGAGCGCATGTTCCCACCATGCGTGTTCTGCCTTCACATCGGACAGACTTGCTGGAGGAGGGGATGTTAGCAGCACGTGGGGAATTGCTTCCTTGCTGCAGGGAGGGGCAGAGGGAAGCCGAGGCGGCTCCACATGGCCAGGGTGCCGGAGAGTCTCAGTGCCCCGGGGCCCAGGCCTTCATGTTGGGAGCAGGAGGAACTTCCTGTGCCCCAGGGAAGGAGATGGGGCTGCGGAACGAACCTCTTTCATGTGGCTGCCCACAGTGGGAGCGGGCGGGGATCTCTCGCGGTGCCTCACGGAGCCCCTCTGGCTCGGGAAGTCTCTGACTTAAGATTGCAAGGATCAGCTGCTGGCCAGACTGGGACCCCAGAATGGAGAAGGCAGGGTTGCTTGCTCCAGGGCCCACCTACCACCACCTCCTGCTGCTGCCACCATGCCAGGGTTTCTCGAGTTTTCTCTGCCTCCACACTTCAGAGCCACAGCTCAGGCACAGCCCCGGCCAGGAATGCGTTCCTGTCCTTTGGGGCTCAGCCCAGGAGCTGCTCCTCCAGGAAGGCCTCCTCCCGGCAGGAGCCCCAGCCCCTCTGCAGGCCGGGAGCAGTGGCCAGCAGTGGACGGAAAGAGCTTCTGGGTGCTTCCTCCACGCCCGTGTCTGAGCAGGTGACACGGCATCGTCCCACCCGGCGGTCTACCACTGTCCCTATTTAAGGTGAGAAACAGCCTGGAGAAGGTCAGTGACGCTTCAGGTCCCACGGGAAGCACCGCCCACCTTCTCTTCCTGAGCCCATCCTGCAGGAAAGGAGCCTGGGCTGTGAAACCAGGGGCTCCCGACCCGGTGTTAGGGCCCAGCCCAGGCTCAGGCCAGAGGGGCCTCCGCAGGCCCGGGAGGCTGGGCCTGGGGAGAAGATGACACTATCAGTGGACTTTCTCAGGAGCCCTGCCCTGCTCTGGAGCTCAGCGCCGACAGGCCGGCTCCAATCACGCCCTGCTCTATCCCTCCCAGTCCCTCTTCCCTCCTGGGACTCAGTTTCCACACCTATAAAATGGTCATCATCTGATCAACTCCTGAGAGTGAGGAGGAGCTGAGGACAGAGCACTCTGTGGGGAGGACAGGGAGCACTCGGCACCCAGGACTGGCTCAGGCTGCCTGTCAGCCTCCAGAAGCTGGGCTCTAACCACTGACAGGCCCTCCAGCGTCACCAAGCCTGTGGTGCTGCTGTGCGAGACTGCCACGGTCACCCCATTTTGCAGATGGGAAAGTGGAGGCACGTGGTCAAGGTCAAACCTAGAAAGGTCAGCACATTGCATGTAACTTGGCTGCTAAGGTCGTGGCCTCCCAAGACCTCCAAGAGAGGAGAGCGGGGTTGCCTGGCATTGAGGTGCGACTGGCAAGAGGCCAGCTCAGTGTCCTGTCTCAGCGGCACGGAGGGGGCCAGGAGGCCAGCAAAGGCAGAGGGCAGGGAGCAGAGGAGCTGGGCAGGGCCACAGGAACAGGGTCATCTGTGGGGAACAATGTGGGCACCCGGATGAAGCCACTCGGCCGCCTGGCCAGGCTCTGGTGCGGCCACAACCCAGACACAGCAGCCACTGTCTGCCCAGCCGAGGGGTGGGGCACCCAGGCCCTAGGCCCGCTCTGCGGCCTGTCAGGAGATTTACACCCGACTCTTAACAACCGCATGGAATCGCAGGCGGGTGCTGGGCCCCGGGTGGTCTGCCGTGAATCGGCCCCCTGTGAGCAGATGAAAGCCGGTCGGTGGCTGGCGGGGGGCCAGCGGGCAGGGAGGCAAGCTTCTCCTTCCCAGGCCTGCAACTGGGGTTTCCAGCGGCCTGGGCTTGATTAGGGAGCCAGGGAGGTCTAAGGTTAACCCCTTCCCTCCTGCTGGCACACTCCCCTGGGGATCGGGGGGTCCAGGGGGCTGGGGCCAGGAGCCGTTGGCTCTTCTCATCTGGGGCATCCCTCCGCCTCCCCACACCTGGAGCTGAGGACAAAACCGGCAGCTTTAGCTTTTCCCGCCGCCACAGTGACTGCTCACCTCCTTCGGGCCCTGCTCAAATATCGCCTCTTCAGGAGGTCGCCCCGTCCCCCACCCTGCCATGTCTCATCCCCACACGCTGCCCGCTCACCCCCGACTTTCTTTTCTTCACAGGACTTCATGTTACCTGAAATTAAATCAGCTAATCATTCGTTTACTTCACTTATTCCATAAGTGTTTATCGAGCACCTACGAAGTATTCGTTTCTGTATTCCAGGGTCTATACCAAGTGCCTGACAAAGCAGAGGAAGCACCCTCACGCTGTGGAACGTGTGCACGAGTGGGGGAGATGAGAAAGCAAGGAAAGAAATGAGTGGACTACACAGCATCTTAGAAGGTGCTCGAGCTCAAATGGAAGCCGGGAGGTATAAGGGGGTTTGGGGGGATTGCTGCGCCTGTGATTTGAAACAGGGTGATCAGCAAAGGGCTCACTGCAAAGTTTGCAGAAAGACTTCAGGGAGGGAAGGAGTGAGCCATGAATCTGGGGGTGCCCGGGGGGTGTTCCCGGTAGAGGGAATAGCAGTGCAAAGGCCCCGGGGCAGGAGTGAGACTACCCACTTCGAAGACCAGCCAGGAGGCCAGCGTGGGGAGAGTGAGGAGGAAGGCGTTCGAGAGGAAGACAGAGGAGTAATGGGCACAGATCAGGCGGGGCCTTGTTGCCATGGTGATAACAGAGCTGTTTACCATCTCTCCCCACCCCTGTGTGTGAGACCCATCTGCTGGGTTCACTGAGGTGTCCTAGCTTCTAGAACAGTGCCTCCTCACGGGTGGTGCCTAGGAAAATATTGGTTGAAATCCTTCCATGTACATTTTTGGGAAGGGCCCACAGGCAAGATGCCAGGGCTGCCCTCTCTCGGCCTCGGGCAGGTTTAAGAACCTGGGTCCTAGCCTTTCAGGTACCAGCACCTGCTAAGCCTGGAAGACGTGGAGCACGCAGTCCCCAAACTGTGGTCCACGACAGAGTCGCCAGGCGCTGTCCTGCCTCCTGCCCAGATCCTGGATCCCGCTCAGCCACCTTCCTTGTAACAAGCCCCCAGCGACTGTGAGGGACACCAGTATCGAGAACCTCAGAAACCAAGGCCACACAGGCAGGAAGCCACCACGCCAGCCTTCCAGCCCAGCCGGCCACCTGGCTGCAGCTGGGGCACGCTCTGCAGGGCACTGGAGGGGAACGACCCGGCCACAGAACCCACAGCGGCCTCAGAGATCTGCAGGCTCCACTCCTTGGCTCCCTGGACCAGCTCCTACTCCCCTCCCACTCCACCACGGGGGGCACAAAGCAGGAGAAAGGCCCAGAAAGAAAATCCCGACATAAACCATGAGGGCTCCTGAACACTTCCTGCAGGAGGGCAGCTGGAAGCCGGATTAATGCCCACAAGCACTCCCCCGAGGAGATGCTAATATTGCCCCCATTTTACAGATGCGCACATGAAGGTGGGAAGGCCCTTCCCTGAGCCCCGGGCTGGAGCCCTGGGTGCACCTTGAGCAAGTGGCTTTGCCTCCTGGCCTGTCTCTTCCTGGGGCCATTAAGGATCAGTTAACCGAGGCTTTGCCCAGGGCCTGGCACTCGGCGGGGCTGGATGACCGGCCGTGGGGAAACTGAGGCCCAGAAGGTCACAGGCGGAAGGCCAGGCTGGGACTGGAACCCAGGTGCTGGGGAGACCTGACCTGAGGGCTGGGCCAGGGGCAGGGGCTGGGCCAGGGGAGGAGGCCAGCAGGTCCTCGGGATGGAAGACCTGGAGAAGTGCCTGCCTCCCCCCAGGCCCACGGCTGCTCTTTCCTATAAATGAGCTTTTGCTAAGGTTTTATTGGAACAAGTCACTTTAAAACCACTGATCTGGCCTGTGCCACGGCCCAGAGAGGGGCACCATCTGCCTCAGGTCACACAGCAAGCCTGGCCTCTGACTCCAGCTTATCTCCAGGCCTGGCTCTCCCTTCTCGCTGCCTCTTCCTGTGCCACCCACTCCCCCACCAGCTCACTCCAAGAAGGGGCTGTCTCAGGTGTGGGGGACCCCAGGAGAGACGAGCAGGCAGGGGGAGGCCAAGTCTTCACCCTCATCCAGGGGCCTCAGTGGGGGCCGGTGAGCAGCTTTGGGCTGGGTGGGTGAACATGGAGGGCTCTGAGGGATTCCAGGTGCTGCCTGGCCCCTGGGAACCTTCCCACCAGGCTCCACGCCCCGGCTAACACGCCTCTCCACACTGGGTGCTCACTGCTTTGTGCCGCATCAGTCACACTGAGCCCAATGGTGGCTCCTGTCCATCCTGATTCTGCCCCTGGAGACTCAGAGTAGAATATCACCTCCTTCGACAGAAACTTAGACCTCTATTACCATGGCCTGGGGTTCCAGCAGCCACCCTAATGGTGGTGGTGATGGGAGCCCAGGGAGATGGCCCAGTGCCAGAGATAACAGAACACAGTCCAGTGACTCACACGGAGCCTCCCTCTGCTGCTGCCTGTGGGCACTGACCCCCAGGCCTGCAGGGTGGGGGGTATTCTCGCGCTTCCCAGAGGAGGCAGCTGATGCCCAGAGAGGTCTGCAACTTGCCCAAGGTCCCCCAGCCAGGCAAACTGGCTTAGACTCTGCTGTCTGCACAAAGGCCTGTGACACACAGGGCTGGCCAGCCTTTATCACCTGGAGATGCTGGGGAGTCACTGACCCGGCTCACCGCTGACAAAACTGAGGCCAAAAACGAGACACGACTTGTTGGAGCTATGAAGCCCAAGGCCAGGCATGGACACATCCATGTCCAATCCCAGCAGGAATCTGACCAGACCCAGTGCCTGCTGGGAGCTGCCTGCCTTTGGGCCTGATGACCACGTACGACAGCTCAGGGGAGGCCGCAGGAGGGAGTCCTGAGAGGCAGGAGAGAACTCTTCCAGGGCCAGCTCTGAGCCTTCCCCGGAGGGGCCAGGCCCGATTCCCAGGAACGGAGGCGCGGGGCCAGGCCTGGGCGCCCTCCCTGACCACGCCCTGGTGGTCACACTCCCGTTGTGAGCCTTGGGCACTGAGAGGCCAGGAGCTTGTCCTCCTGCCAGGCTTACTCCCTCCTGAGCTGGGATCAAAGGCTGTCTCTAGGATCCTGGACGAGGCCCCAGCCAGCACCTCCATGTCCCCAGGCCTGAATTCTCTCCTCACTGGGACTGGGTGACCCTTGGCTCTGATATCACGAGGATCTCACATGAGACAATAAATGCGAGAGGGTTGTCTAAACTGCAAGGGGCCACAATTACAAAGAAAGACAAGGACGGGGTAGCTCTCAATGCACCAGTGAGCGTGTGCGAGTGAGAGGGAGTCCAGACAAGAGCTCTGCTCAGAGCTCAGGAGCAGCCAGTCCAGAGATGGCCAGCTGGTTCTCTGCTTCATTCGTTCATTCATTCACTCACTCACTCACTCACTCACTCACTCATTCACTCTTTCATCCAGTGAACACAGGCCTCTGCCCACTCCGTGGCCGCTGCCCCTCCAGTTCCCTAATCTGAATCTGCAAACCCCAGGCCCTTCAGCAGAAGCAATGAAACACAAACTCTCTTTGATGCTAAAATGCATGGACCAGGGCTCCCTACACACAGCAGGTGCTCGATAAATATCTGCAGAATCAAATTTGCATTTCTGATCTGGACACTGGGCCCAGGGGTCAGCATGCCCGGCCCCTGGGCGACCTGAGTAAGTCACAGACTCAGATTCAAAGAAAGAGTTTCCAAGGAGGGGACCCGGCCTCCTTCAGCTCCTGGCGGAGGAAGCTGGGGTGGAGCAGAGCACACCGGCCCGGTCTCCAGCCCCATGCAAGTCCATACTCCCCAGAGGCTCCCAACGGCGGTCACCCCATGGGAGCGGGTCCGCTGATGCTGTTATCTCCCTGTCCCAGCCTCCTCACTGGCCTCCCAAAGTCCAGGCCAAGCACAGAGGGTTTGGGGGTGTAGAGCAGAGACCACATCCCCGCCCCCCGGAGTGCTCCCCGAACCCAGTGCCGTCTGTCTGACCTCGCTGCTGCCCTTCTCCCTTTGCACCCTCCTTCCCCCTCCCAGGGGACTCAGTGGCTCGGGCACTTACGTCTGGGCTCCCGGGGTCCATCCACAGTCACCTTGATGGCTCGGTGGTAGGTGGCCACTTGGGTGGGGTTGGTGAACACGGTGATGGTCAGTGTGAAACTCTTCCCTGGGGGGAGTGGGAAAAGGCAGGAGGTTGGTACCTGGAGCCACTCACAACACGCTGGTCTCCCCAAGAAGCCCCCTAACCTTCCAGAAGGGGCAGGCCACTCTCCTTTGAACCTGGGCAGAAGACGGGGCTCTGGGTGAAGTTCAAACTGCTGAGGTTGGCATTCAAGGCTCCAGGAGGTCTGGCACCAACTTTATTTTTTGCCTCCACCTCCCCAGGCTGCCCTGGCGTATCCCTCTCTGTTTCTTATCCGGTTTGTGTTCCTTCTATGCAGAGACCCCCGTGATTTGGGGGTGGGGAGCAAGGATGGAGAGATTATATATGTGTATGTATGTGTGTGTGTGTATGTATGTGTGTGTGTATGTGTGTGTGTATATGTATTCCCCCCCCCCAAAGTAATTAATGATTTTTATAGAGAATTATGAGAACATAAAAGATATAAAAAAGAAGAAAATGCCCATAATCCCACTAGCCAGAGATAAACACTGTTACAGCTTGGGTGTTTTCTCCTCCGATCCTTTCTGTGTGGGTAAGCACATTGAAAAAGTTGCAGTGGTTCCAATATATAGACATATATTTTGTACCCTGCTTTGTTTTTCATCTAACATCACATCACAAGCACTTTCCCGTGTCATTACAAATTCTTCATAAACTTCATTTTTAATGGCTGCAAAATATTTCAACTCATAGGAGCCTCATCTTTTATTCATTCATCTCCTTACTCTCCGGCATTACCCTGCCGCTGATTTCTTACGGTGTGTGCGGCTGGGGCTGGAAAAGGGCTGATTTGGGAGCTGCAGACATTTCATTTGTAGACACAACTGTTATTTCCAGGACTCTGTTCTATTTTTAAATAGGCATTTGGCTCCAAAGTCTCCATTCAAAATTCCTGAGAGGGGGAAAAACTTTTAAAATAATTTATTTTTTTACCATTTGAAATAAAATGAAAATGACCTTCTGCTTATAAGAGTCTTTGTCTGCATCTCTGCTGACTTCCTCAGCATAGATTCCGAGAAGTGGCGCGCGAGTTCATCGCCGCAGAGGGCTGGGACGTACTTAGGGGCCGCGATCTCTCGAGAGATGGGATGGCTCTCCAGAGAGCCACTGTGATGGGTGTGAGGCCGAGTGTCACCCTGGCGCCATCGGCGCCGTCTACTGAGGTGGAAGATCTTTTAAATGCTCCTGACTGAACTAGTCTTTTTTCTAATGCTAGTGAGAATGAAGCTTTTTATATGTTTATTATCCATCCTAACCCAACACAAATGATGGCTTCGTGTTCTTTTATAATTTCGTATTAAAGTTTTGGTGCCTTTAAAACATCATTCTGTAGCCTAGCCGGTTTGGATCAGTGGATAGATTGTTGGCTTGGAGACTGAAGGGTCCCGGGTTCGATTCTGGTCAAGGGCACGTACCTCGGTTGCAGGCCCCAGACCTGGTTAGGGCTCGTGCAGGAGGCAACCACTTGATGAGTTTCTCTCACACAGATATTTCTCTTTGTCTTTCCCTCTCTCTTCCACTCTCTCTAAAAATCAATGGAAAAATATCCTCGGGTGAGGATATCACAAACAAAAAGCCATCCCTCCGTAATAAGCTCGTTAACACCTCCCTGTCCTATTTGTGGCGATCAGCTGCCCCGTTCGCTGGCCTTTCCGTTTCCCTCTCTGGTTCTGAGCTGGTTTGCGTTTTCATTTCTTTCTCTGGTTTGTGATTGCTCCTATGTTTTTTATGTTGAGGCAGGTTGCCCTGGGTAACGGGGCCGATAAAGGTCTGCCTCTGATGAACTGTGTTCTCTTTACTTCCTACATCTAATTCTTTGATTCTTCGAGGGAAGACTGCTCCATAAGGTATAAGGGAAGGATTTTTCCTCAAAGGGCAACCCCAGTTTTCCCTGCACCTCCTTGGAATGCGAGCACCCCCTGCCTGCCTGCTCTCCGTTACCATCAAAACCTCCACACACGTGAGATTGGGAGGATGTGGGGGAGCTTCGCCTCTGTCTGAGCACCCCCATCTCTGGATCCCGGTTACAGGCTTGGAGACTCCCCGGGGGGCAGGGTCATTGGCCCGGGGCACCCGTGTCCCCCAGGGCTGCCCGAACGGACCCCTCTGCTGTCCCTGTGCCCCCAACGGCTCTCCAAGGCCGGCGGGCGGGTGGGTTTGATAGCCCACCTCACAGGTGGGGGATGAAAACTCGGAGAGACCGACAGCCTACAGTCCTCTTTGCATTGTCCATTCTCAGTGCTTCTGAGTGCTTCTAGGCCCAGATACAGGAGACTCCAGACCAAGGTCACCTGCCAGGCCGCTGGGGCCACACCCAGGGGCCCACGGGCTCTGAGACATCAGGGCTGGGAGGATGGGGCTCAAGTATAAGAGACTGGACCTGGAAAGCTCGGGCCCCTCTGGGAGAATGTTCCTGAGCCAGCCGGCGAAAAGCAGGGATGCAAATGCCCCAGGGTCCCTGCCCCTGGAGTCCCAGGTCAGAGGGACACACACGGCCCCTCACTCCCAGACCACAGGGGCACTTTCCGTGATTCCTGAAAACAGGACGTGCAGAAGGGCAGGGGAAATG
The DNA here is from genome assembly GCF_000147115.1 of Myotis lucifugus. Classification (NCBI taxonomy): domain Eukaryota; kingdom Metazoa; phylum Chordata; class Mammalia; order Chiroptera; family Vespertilionidae; genus Myotis; species Myotis lucifugus. The sequence goes on along the minus strand of NW_005871589.1, from coordinate 135,533 downwards.
GCGGCAGGTGGGCTCAGGCTCCCTGCCCACTCTTTCCGGGGACCCTCCTACTGCTCGCCCTCACTCTGAAGTCATTTCCCTCCTGGGCACCCCTGCCCCCAACCAGTCAGGCGCTCTCCGGGGGCCCCTGGGCCTCTCTGTCCATCACGTCCTCGGTCCACAGGGCACCAAGTGATGAGGAGTTTAGGTGACAGCGGCCAGAGGGCTGCCAGGCGGGCGGGCCCCAAGCCCCTGAGAACCCCCCTTTTATCACCTCACCTCCCTCAGGTCTCCACTGAAAAGTCACATGCCCAGTGAGGCCTGCCCTGGCCATTTTCTCCAAAGTAGGAGTCTTTAACTTGACTTGTGCAGCCTCCGCTAGAACTGAGTGTGGCCGAGAACCGGGATAGGAAAGGAAAAGACAGGCCATTGTATTGTCCCTAACCTCGAAATGAAATTTAGCATCTCTCTCGAGGCTGAACATAGGCAACAAGCCACAAAGCATCACAGAAGTCCCTGCGACCTTGTCACACAGACGTCACAGGTATTTACAGATCACGTTACAGACGCTGCAGATTCCTCTAAATAGCTCCTACGCTCGTCACCACTTCAAAATCATGGTCGTCATTGCTAGATCTTATTACTTAATATGCTAACAAAGTGGGCACATTTATCACAATTTTAAAAGGCAGCTCGCTAACTATGCTTTAACATAATTGGTTCCCAGTGTCTTCTTTTATATTTTATTTTGTTCCTTGAAAAACATTATCCCGAGACTGTCAAAGGGGTCCACAGGGTGAAAAAAGATGAAGAAGCTCAACCAGAAGCGTCATAAACCTTCCCTTGCTCCCTGAATTTCCCCCAAATGCTTATTACTTCTCATAATTCATCTACTTAGTGATCTCGTCTCCCAGTGTTAGACTGTAAGCTCCCTGGAGACCAGAATTTTTGTGCTTTTCATGGCTGTTTCCCAAGCCCCTAGGACAGCATCTGGCATGTAGTAGGTGCTCAATAAATGTTTGTTAAAGGAATGAAGGGCAGAGATTACTGCTCCCATTTTATAGATGACAAAACTGAGGCAGAAAGGCAAGGAGGAGACCAGGTCACACAGTCTCCAGGCAGAGCCCAGGAAGGTTAGAATATGATGGAGCCAGCCCCTCTACACAGACACTAAGGGCCTGCTGTGAGAAGCCCCTCTCCCCATCAGGCAGCAAACCACAGGACACCCGAGGTCACCAGCCCTCCTGGACAGCTTCCTCTCAGTTTCCAGGCCTGGCCCTAACCCTCCCAGGCACTCCCAGAGAGGCGGGAGGGGGCCGGGAGAAAGGGAGAGGCTGGGACCTGGGAGCAGGAGTGGGAGGGCGGAGCAGGTAGCAGGTAACAAGAGACAGGGACCCCTTGAACCAGGGGTGAGGAAAAGCTGTCTCCCTGAGTGGCCCTCACCCCTCTCTGTGCCTAGCAGCAAACCCATCCATTATCTCTCTTCTCCTCTTGGAGGAGGAAGCTGAGAAAACCAAGGAGGTGGACAACGTTGTGCAGGAACCCCGGGCAAACTTGCAACCAGCCAGGAGTCTAGGAATTGTAAATCGAGGCACTCCAAGGGCTGGCGATTGGAGGGGGAGCAGTCCTCGTCTGGAAATAGCTGTGCCTTGGGGCTCGGAGTGGCCCCAGACATTCCAGAAGCACCCGGGGCCCTGAACCAATCAGCACACACGGCTGGGTCTGGCAGTGTGACCTTGGGCAAGTCCCTGTCCCTCTCAGCCAGGGTTCCTGTGGGAGGTGTCCCTACCATAAGGCTCATGGGTAGCGGGAGGGGACCTGTCTCGGGAACCTCTGGGTTTCTCAACATTGGCCAAGAAGCCATCTATCTCCTCCCCACCAGTGGTCCCCCTATGGCTGCAGCTCACACCTTTCACCCCAAATCTCTCTCCACACTGCGGCAGGATCTTTTTAACCAGTTAACGACAGTTTGGGAACTAAAGCTCTTTTCACTTTCACCTAGGCCTGTGTTCGGCAAACTGCGTGAGCCACATGCGGCTCTTTGGCCCCTTCAGTGTGGCTCTTCCACAAAATACCACGTGCAGGCTCCCACGTGCAGGCTCCCACATACAGTGCGATTGAAACTTCATGGCCCATGCGCAGGAGCCGGTATTTTGTGGGAGAGCCACACTGAAGGGACCAAAGAGCCACATGTGGCTCGCGAGCCGCGGTTTGCTGAGCCACAGTTTGCCGACCACTGACCTAGGCCCATGGTCGCCTCCTAGAGGGCTTTTTGGGGATTGTGGTGTGTGATTCTCAAGAGGTGGGATTGCTTTGGGGGGGGGGGGTGCACAGGGCTGTGAAATAGTCATACTTTCTGTGCATGAAAAACTTGCTGATAAAGATGATCTGAGCCATGAACTGAACTAAATTTTGCATAAAACAAGGTAAATTTTTTTGTACACTTTTAACGTCTATTGAATTTCCCAGGAGGAAAGACAGTCTTAAAAAAAAAAATGTGTTCAGAACTTTACCAAGAATTGTTCACAAGTTCAGAAAATCATGTCATTGACGGCAGAGGGGGTTCAGGCTTTGAGTCATGTACACCTCGCCGCCGCCTGTCACAGGCCACCTACCAGGGGCGGAAGCGCCCATCCATCAGACGCTGTGGTCTCGCCCAACATTTACATATTCAAATAGATATTTTATTATAAATCACTTTCCCCATTTTTTATTAGGGCTATGGAATTATATCGGCTTTGAAACTGCGTAGGTAGGTGGGCTACACTATCTACATTTCACCGTGAGATGGTAAAGGGCGTTACACATTATCGAAGGGGGCGCTGCGCCTGGGAGGGTGTGGGCCTGGGTCTTAATCTCTGCAAGGGACACCGATGACTTGGTTTCCTTCCCTTCCTGTTCCTGCTTCACACCTGCAGTCTAATCACGAGAGCTCTGTGCTACTGGTATGTGCATGTCTTTCCTGGAAAGGTATCTATCTTCCCGGAATTAAGACGGAATCAAGGAATTGAAAGGCAAGGAAACAAGCAGAAGTTTCCATCTGGCTCCTTGGCCCTGGCAGAGGCCGGAGAGCCAGGGAAAGGCTCTGGGTCCCCAAACCTGTCCCCACTCCTGAAATGGCCCAAACCGTCCGTGTCAATCACTGACTTGTTCTCTCCGAGGGAATTTCCCACTGGGCAGGATGGGCAGAGCCGACGGGAGAGGCTGCTCGCTGCTCGCCACAGGAGCCCGGCGCCCTCCTTCCTCAGCCGCCCGCCTCCACTTCTCCCACTCAACAATTCACACCTTCTGGGTTTCCCCCACCCCCGCCCAAACCGCACCGAATCAGAGAATCAGTGACTGTCACCACTCAAAGGGACTTCAAAGCTCTCTTGTAGTCCCAGGCATCTGAAGTAACAAAATCTCTATCATGTATCCAGCTCGCAACAGTTGCCAACGGAGACACTTGTACCAAGTTCCTTAGCCCTGACAAAATCCCATGAGGTAGGTACCAGTATGATCCCCATTTTACAGATGCGGAAACTGAGGCACAGAGAGATTAAGCCATTTGCTCAATGTCATCCAGCAAGTCACTGGTGGAGCTGGGGCTGAACCCCAGGTCCGATGTGTTAGAGCCCAGGCTGTTGAATACCATGAGCCTCCCAGGCCTAGAAGTCCTGTCGACTTCCACAGGCATCAGAACCCCAACTGAGGCCTCTTCCTGCTTCCCAAGATCGCTGAGACTGGGGAGAGGAGTGCAGCCTCCTACATCTATTTTCCGGAGCCACAATCCAGCCTCCGCTGTGCCTGCTCTAAGAGTGGGCTGCCCAGCAGGCCCTGTGGGTGGGCACAGGTCTGTGGGCATAAATGCCACAAGGAAATCATTTTCTTTTTTAAAAAATATATTTTTTTAATTGATTTCAGAGAGGAAGGGAGAGGGAGAGAGAGATAGAAACATCAGTGATGAGAGAGAACCATTGATCGGCTGCCTCCTGCACGCCCCACATTGGGGATTGAGCCTGCAACCTGGGCATGTGCCCCTGGCCGGAATCGAACCCGGGACCCTTCAGTCCACAGGCGGATGCTCTATCCACTGAGCCAAACCAGCTAGGGCGAGGAAATCATTTTTAGCAGCAGAATGGCCAGGCAAGGTCTCAAGTAACTCAGAGAATCATCATCTCTTCTCTTTCTATATTGCACCTCCTAGAAGAGGGGGTGCGATGCCATGTTCCTGATGCCGTGCTGGGCCCCAGGTTCTAAGCTTCCCTTCTGCCTGCCCCCTCGGGGATGCAGCTATAGCGGGCCTCCCTCTCTGCCACCGCCACCTGGGCTGACAGACGGGGCCACCGCCCCACCCCACCGCCCAGCTGCATCCGAGCAAGCCACCGCCAGGCAGTGGCAGCTAGCGACTCTCCACTCTGGGCGGGGGCTGGGATTAAGTTGCAAAGGGCTTGAGATATTGGGGATGACAAAAGGGGCTTGGAGACTAATTAGGAGCAGCAATGAAAGCTTAATTCATAAAAGCAAACATTTTCCATCCATCAACCTGCAACCAGTTAAGGGCAACGTTTGAAAGAAATCTGTGCATGGGGAAGGGAGCCAACAGGAACAGGAAATGTTTGAAAGAATGTAAACTATTTCAGTTTCATAAAAAGTAACAAGTAAACAGTTATTACATGCAAATAATGCCCTGGTTTTAATTAATGCTGAAAAGTCAAAATATGTTTGACATTTGTATGTATACACTGAACGGCTGAAGAGGAAAAAATGGTGCCCAGATGCCCACTTCCTAGCAGGGCTGGCGGCTCAGAGGGACCTAAACCTTGAAAAGGTCTGGCTTATTGGTGATGAAAAGTACAATTCTGCCTCGGCCTCTGCGGAGGCTGGGGCCAGAGGGAACCTAGCTTACTTTCTTAACACAGCTGGAGGGGCAGGCCAGGTGCTCAGGGAAGGGCACTCCCCAATTTTCAGCAGGCTGGTCTTAAAGGGCCAGGGAGCCCTCAAGTCTCCATTCCTCCCCCTTCCCCTCCCCCCGGCAGGGTTTCTAGGACTTCTGCATCCAGAAGTGGTGATGGGTTTCAGGTCCTCCTACTCAACAGCGGTGCCTGATCCTGCCTTCCTTCATACTGCCCCGGGGGCAGGTCAGGCAGGTAGGCTGGCACCTCGGCCTGGACTCTGGGGCGGGAGATGGCAGCCTTTGAGCTGCGCTTTCCAGTATTCAGCATCCTGTACTGCATTCGTTTCTTTTCTAAACCACGTTAAGGCTCAAAGGGCTGGGGAAATTGTGGCTTTGGGAGACCACAGCTGCGGAGAGGCAGCCCCAAAGTGTGGGGGAGATTCTGCCCCAGTGGGGAGAGTGGCTGGGGTGCCGGGTCCCCGAAGACCAAGGATCTGTCCTCTAAACCGCCTGCCGAAAGACTGAGAAGGCCCTTTTTTGAGCCTGTGCCTCCTCCCCCAGCAGCTTTTGTGAGATCAGTGCACTCAATCAGGAAAGGGAAGGCATGGCGGGCTCCAGGAGTTAGGAAGCCCCAGAGACTGGGGGGGAAATGACAGCTTTTCCCCTCACATCTTCAGGGGGGTCTGAAACACCCTAAGGGGTTGCAAACTGCTGTTTTAGACCGAACTGGGCATGGACCTGTTTCTGGGGCTCCCACGGGGACCCCTCATTCTCAGCCTCCTTCCCCCCAACCTTTGCTACAGCCAGTGCTGGGCTGGCGCAGTCTCCCCCCCACTCACCTCGCCCACTGCGGCCCACGAAGCGAAGGTCGTTGAACCTGGCCACCTGGTTCTTCATGACGGCAGAGGCATTGCGCAGTTCAGCAGAGTAGTTCTCATCGTTGCCCGCCATCACCGTCACCACCGTGCCATCTGGCACATCCCCCAGTGCCACCACCTGAGGGCAGGGGGCAGGGGGACAGCTTAGAAAGGTAGCGGGAGGCCAGGGAAAGGGGGGGAGGGGCTGGGGCAGGCAGCTCCCCTAGGTGCCAGGCGCACTGCGGATTTCTCAAATGCGGAGTGGAGAGGCGGCTTACGAACAATAGAGACCTCTCCCTCCTCCTCCCCCCAAAACAAAAAGATCTCCATCTTCTGAACCAAAATCCTAGGTAAACTGGTGAAGCCATGCCCCGGGAAAGCATTCCTTCCATCCATTAAACCTAAGGGAGAGCTGGGCACCAGCTCAGTCACTGCGACGTAGGAAGCAGCTTCCTTCTTCCCTTTGCTTGTGAGCAAAAGAGGAATCAACACTGCCTCTAGCAACCCAGTCTCTAACGTTAAAAAAACAGTATCAACAACAATGATGAGGGGACTCAAATAATGCAAGAGCCGTTTGGGGTATGATGTTTGGCCCCCACATGTGGCCTCAGCCCAGTGTGTCGGCCTCTGCGTAGCCTGAATTCGTTATGCAGGGAAAATGCAAAACAAGCTGTCGTTTTGAGAGGGTCTGTCCAGAAAACCCCTTTAAAGCGCCAGAGGGGCCTTTGATAGCAGGAGGATGCACCTGCTGGGAATTGCGGGGTGGGGGTGGAGGTGCCCCCTAATAATCGTCTCCCCCAGGCCTCACCCCTCGGAGCTCAGAGAGGCAGATGCCTTTTGAAAAGGAATCAGGCTGCAGACACAGTCACAGCCATGCATTTGAACGTGGCCACCGCGTGCAGGGACGAGGGATCCAGATGGTAAAAATTTCAAGGAGAAAATGTTTGGGGTCTGATTAAAAAGGCCAGATTTCCTGTCAACATCCTGTCTTCTTTTAATTTCAAAGATTCCTTTTAAGCTCCAAGTGACAGTAAAACCTCCGATCTGAGGATTAAAGTCACAGGGGCTGCCTGCCGGTCCCCAGGAGATTCTCCCCACGGGTGTTTTAAGATGTCACCCGGGAGACCTCAAAGAGCCACTCATCCTTTTTTTTTTTTTTTCCTTCCAATTTGGAGTCGTCTTAATGGGAGCAAGGCCGGCCTCCGCTGCCAGAAGCCGCCGCCGGCAGCCACCTCGGGCACCGCCACCCCCAGCCGCCGGCCGGCCCTGCCCGCCCGTTCTCACGGCAGCTGCGAGAGGTTTAGGGGAAAACCAAGTCGTTTTCGTTTCATCTCGCTGCCCCCTTAAAAAAAATGAAAATGAAACAGTCGCCTACTCCCCGGCAAAGAGAAGCTCCTCTGCATGACTGGGGGCTGCCAGGGGCGGGAGCACCCCCACTCTCTGCCTAACATTTGGGATCCCCGCAGCAACCGGTTAGGGACAGTGTCTCTGGTCCCGGCCCAGAGCCGCGCGGTTTAAGATTTCTGAAGCGGGAGGTTGAGGGTGTGAGCAGGAAGTGTTGCTGAAGCTGCGCAGGAGGAGGGGTGCCGGCAGGGCAGGGCAGGCCTATCCACCCTCCGCACCCCACCTCTGTGTCCTCGCCCGGGGCCCCGGGCTCCGCTTCTCCCCTCCCCGCAGGGCTGTGTCCGAAGGATCCGGGTTGGAGGGGAGCCCCATCGACCCGCTTCCATATCAACGTTTCTCCCCGGGTCTCCCCGAAGGTGGCGGGGGCATGCCTCCCTACAAGTCACCAGTGCGGGGTGCACCCCAAAGGAAACGCCTGCGTCTCCGGGTGGAGCGCGCCCTGAGACCGACCGGGCTGGTGGCCCAGGTGCCTGGCTCTGGCTTCGGGGTCGCGGGCACGTCCCCTCCCCTCCGTTCCCCGGCCCTGGCTCCGGCAGCGCGGGACGCCCGGCGCCCCAGGGGACCGTGTCCTCCCCTCCCCGGGCCCCCGAGCTCACCTTAAAAGGCGACCGGCAGCGTCTTTGTTGCAGCGCCAGTGCGATGGCAGCACCGAGCAGAGGGAAGTTGGGGGCTGTCGGTGCGCACGAGCTCGCCCGCGTGGTCCGCCAGCACGTCCACCATCGAGCGCACCTCG
>NW_005871589.1:123741-126941 GCF_000147115.1 Myotis lucifugus | reverse complement strand
GGAAGGCCCGCCCGAGGAGGACGCGCGGGGCCGGCTGCCCCCACGCGATAGCCCGGGGCTCCTCGAGGGTTCCGGGGAACTGGGCCGCGGCTAGAAATGAGTTTAAAGCAACCGAGTCCTACCGAAGGCTCATTTGCCACTGTCTCCAGGGCGCGCCTCCCTTTCTCTCCCCCTTCCCCGCTGCTTGCCTGCGGCCGGGCCTCCCCAACTCCAGCTGCTTTCGGCCTGTGCAGCCTGCACCCCAGTGGGGAGCCGCGGGGGCCCCAAGGCGGGTGACATCGCGCGGGGAGCTGCCCCCCAAAAGGCTTCTCACCGCCCCGCCCCGCCTGCAAATTATTTTGACCCAAGAGCTTCCACAGCACAAGAGAGTAAGCGCGCACCCGCGGCCTCTGCAGCTCCCAGCCCCGCGCGGCTGTGATCCCGGCCGCGGAGGCCCCGGTGTGAACCCGGGGACAGAGGGAAGGGTGCCCCCACGGGCCCGCATCCGGCTCGGGGGCGACTAACCCTGTTCCTCAACGCTCTCCTGCCACACAACTGCGAAGACCGCGCAGGCCTCGCTGAGTCCTTCGTTGTGGAGGTCAGCGGCTAGTTGAGAAACAGGATGAGCCTGGAAAATGCGAGTGCTTTTCCCTGATCTCCCTCCCTTACCCCTCCTCCCCCGCAACACCAGCCCCCGTGCTTGTAACCACGGTCCTGCATCGTGGAAAAGGACGCTAGTTTGTAGCCAGAAGAAAATGTGTGCGGAGAACGGGAATGGCTGCGAAGTTAAGGGCCCAGGCTTCCAAGGAGGGAATTTACTTCCTCCACGTGGATGCAAACTGGCTGCCGCGGGTCCAAGCCCACGTCTCCCCGGACGGTGCGCTCCAGCCGGTCGCGCCGTAGGAAGCGCAGGCAGCTCCGCCGAGGCGCGGTCTGCGCGCCGGCCCTGGCGAGTCGCTCCCACTCCCCGGCGCGGCCCAACCATTCCCGGGGCTTCACGTCAAACAATCCCTTCCTCTCCTGCCCCCTGAGCCAGGCCGGCGGGCCTGGGGACCGGCTACAGAGGAGAGGGGAGCAGGAAAAGATCAAGACCCATTCACTCTGGAGGATGGCCCAGACGCGCTCCCTGGAGCGCGGGGAACGCACTGGTGCCGGCTGACCCCGCCGTTTTGGAGGCTGGGACAAGGATTCGTTGCTCCGGGCCCTCGACAGGCGCAAAACGGCGAATTTCCAAGCCCCAGGCGCAAAGCAGCGTCGACTCCGATGGTGACCGCAAGATCCCGCCCTGGGTCTGACCCTGGCCCAGCCGTAGCCATTGCGTCGTAGACAAACGAAATCAAGCCCAGTGTGCACGGCAGAGCAAACGGAATCCGGGCCGGCCTCGACCTCCCGGAGCGCTGGTCCCTGCCCCGCTCGGAGCCTCCGGTCAGGTCGTCCGGCCATTTGGAAAGCGGGGACGAGAGGGCCCTTGTCTGGACTTTGCAAAGAGCCTTCGCCGAGGCCCGCGCGCTCTCGGGAGCGCTGGCACTAGCAGCGGGACCAGAAGAAAGCGAGGGACCTGGGCCTGGGTGCGTCCGGCCTCTCCTCTCGGTGCCGCCCAACGAAAGGCCCACTGCGCCATAGCCAGGTAGGGCCCGGGCCAGGTGGGCGGCCGGCGCGGGCTGCCCTGGAGCGGCCGTGGGGCCAGGACCCCTTCACGCGAAGTTTGTAAATTCAATTTGTCAAATGGTTTCGGTTTGCACCCGGGCCCTTACTCGCCCCTCCGCCTGATTTCTCCCTCTCATCCGACGGGTGGTTTACAAATGGGTTTCCTGAGAATGGGGCTCCTGTGGGCCTCGGCACCTGGCCCAGGACCCGGATCAGCACCAGCCCCCGGGAGGGCGCTCGCTGAAGGTGCGCGCGGGAACCGGGGGACCCCAGTTGCTGGCGCTCGGGTCCCCAGCCGGAGGTCACCGGAGCCGGCGGAGCGGGAGCAGTTCCGGGAGCCACCGCTAGTTGGCGCCTGCACTCTGCCAGCCGCGGCGCTGCCCCGCAGGCCTGAGCACACATGTGCGCCAGCTGCGGTCCGGGTGTCCAGGCGCGGGGGGTCTTCTCCTAGAGCTGCCCTTTCTGGACAGACGTCTCGTCCGACCCCTCACCGTCTGTGCGGCCACGTCTCGAACAAACCAGAGGCTTTGAGCCTTACCGAAGGCTGCCCTCCCCGCCCCCATGGACATAACACTTTGGCACTCGCGCATCCTGCGTTCGCATCTCAGAATCCGAGGGTCCCTGCACCCTCCGATCAGCAGAACATTCTTCCCTTTCCTGTCCTGTTCCGGGGGAGGGCGAGGGTGAGTAGGGCGCACAGAACAGACCAATTTCGACCTACTTCTTCCCCATCCTGGACTAACACACTTAGTGTTCTCTCTCTCCCCACTACTTCCTCTCCCCTCTCCCGTCTCCTTCCCTCTCTACCTCCTCTCTTCCTCTCTCTTTACCGTGGGAAGATAGTTGGCCAGTTCCCACTCCCCTACCTGGGACACGTGGATACCCTCTCCCTTTTCCATCTTGTAGGGACAGCCATCTCTTCTCTCCCTTCCCCTAGACTGATGGGCAAACACCCTGCTTTCTCCCAAATGGCTCTCACCTAAGAAGGCCCTAAGTTGTCCGCAGCAGGGTGAGGAAACAGGAAGTCTGGTCCTACCTTGGCCGAGAGCTGGGTAAGCAGGGACCCAGCCTGGGGCCTGCAGAGCCCTGGTTCTGGGGGCCCCTCCTTCCCCCAGTGTCCTTCTCCCCTGGGAGAGGCTGCGTGGGTGAGAATGACCCTGTGTCAGGAAGCCCTCCTCCTGCCCCCAGAGACGCGGTGTCTCGGGGTGTGCTCTGCATGCTGTCCTGGTGCTTCCTAGTTCCTGGAGAGTCCTGGTGCTTGGGGAGGGTGAAGGAACCCCCATATGTGCCAGACAATGAACATACATGGAAAGCCTTCTAAGAGGTCCCATGGTTGTGGAGGGAGCTGGGGTCTGCAGTTTCACTGCCTGAGTTTGACTTCTTCCACCACCTACTCTGGTCTAGAAAATTGCTGAAACCCCCTTGAGCCTCATCCGTGTTCTCTGAAAATGGGGATAATAATACTGGCCTCCTTGTGGTGTCAGGTGCTTAGCACAGACCTGGGACATAGGGGGGTGCTCCATCCATGCGAACCGTTCTGTCGTTGTACACTTGTAAAATAAGACCGAATCCCT